>NW_019103938.1:0-55919 GCF_001856785.1 Myzus persicae
GCATATGTATTAATGTATTATAGGTACAGCACTACAGCTGTGAGCAATGTAACATACCTATTTGGCAGTGGCTACCAATATCATATCATAGAAAATTATAGGGTGGAGTTAACAATTGGTTTTTTTCATCACCTGGAATTTTAGGGTCGAGTTTACAATAAGTAAGGATAGTTTATATTTGATAGCGTGCTCAAAGTGGGGGAGGGTGCGAGGGTGTCATCTCTTGACTCTTTGGCTCATTTTTGTCGTATAATTATGTAACATGGCCTGATAATATATCATAATAATAAAAAATGCATATCCCCTTAAAAAAGCTGAGCCACTATAGTTCTTGTCTATTATTATCTCACGCATTTCATTTGTTTTAAAGATATGATTTTGTTGAAAAATTGAATACCAGCGTCTTAAATACTACGTTGAATTTGAATAACTCATGTTCATTTATTTTTCCAATAGGTATTTACAAATATTTATTAATTTTTCTATAACAGCTGATCACACAGGTACTAGACTCATCAGAATGTACAATTTTTATTTTTTTAAGCTAAAAGTTAAATATTTTTTGTTATATAGATATTATATTACACATTTTTATTTTAAAATTCACTGGGCATACTTAAGAAGACGTTTAATAATAGTTCCAAATCTAATAATTATGTTGACTTCACACTTGTACATTTTTATGTGTTGTAAACCTAAAGAAAATATATTCCGCTATTAAACCATTCCTATTCTACGCTGATCATTATATTTTAGGTGCCCACAGCAGCAACGCAGTCCTACCTATTAAACGATAACCATTGATTTTTAAAGTGGTGTTTATGTAGATCAAAGGTAAAATGTGTATCGGTCTATCTGAATCTGATACTAGTATATTATATTTAATATATTGGCTTCTGTAATGACAGCATAGGCTCTAAAAATATTAAGAACAGCCTCTGATATCGGCTATATCTCAGGTACCTATAGCCTAAAATATTATATATATATGCTATAGGTATATTTATTTACAATAATACAATAATAATAATAAAATGTATATACAGATACTGCAGTCTGCAGCAACAGTGTTGCATCGGCATTTATATGTAATACAGGACTATGTATTATTTTGGATATTGTACGCAAGTAACGAAAATGGTACAAGTGTAAAATTACTCGAATCACAAAATATTTTTTATTTTATACATCTATGATCACCTTAAAATTCGAAGAACAAACCCATTAATAATCTTCACACAAAATTTTTTTTTAAATTATCACTGTTTAGAAATTAGAAGTAGGTACTACCTTCTAAATAATTACAGATGGTTATAGTTTTAATCATGTAACATATTTCTTGTTAATAATTCAGTTATAAATAATAATTAATAAATTACAAAAAAATGTTAGAATTTGTTATGGCTTCGAATTTCATTTCATTTCTACATTTTGGTTATTAAGTTTTGTAGGAATGGCCATACCGTAATCTGATCAATATATCCAGACAGGACAATATGCTGTCGTCATGGTTACGGTCCTTCTCAAGCATGCTCTGTGGTCCATTATATAGACTTGTAACTTTTAGTTTCATCCTTTACACGACTATATAATAGGTAGGTACCGATTCTAAGATGTAAAGCACAATGTAATCGCAATGTTTTTTTAACGATCATCGTGAAATTATGTTTAAGTATATACCCAAGGCTTCTAACAACGACGACGATAAATAGCTTAAACAATAACGAAAAATTGAATTTCACAATTTGGGCGTTGGTACCGATATATACGTAACAAATTTTTAATCAATTCATTACTGAAATTTAAAAAAATGTCTAAGATATTTAAAGTTCAATTGAGCATAATGAAACCAGTTTTCAATGTTTTTCTGTTATGTTTGTTTTCTATATTTTATTGTAAAAGTGAAAATACAGAAAAAGAAAATACCGATAATAATCCATATGAATTTCACATTGGTGGAGTGCTAAGTAGCAATAAAAGTGAAGATTATTTCAAACAAACAATTGAAGTAATGTACAACTTATATATTTTAATAATATACGTTTAAGTAATTGTAATATAAGCTGCAGGGATTCTTTTCACGGGAATTTGACAATACGTAAACATTTAAGTTAACATTTGGACGAAATTAGATATTTAAATGATGAATTCGAATTTTAATTATTTCAAAAATATTATTCGCGGGACTAGAATTGTTTACGCATATTATTATATTTTATACACACAATGGCATTTTCGAAACATTTAGATTTATATAGATTTATTAAGTTATTGCTTACCTATTTTATACCTCGAACATATTTTCACCGTTCTACGGTAAGGATGTAAGATGACTTAAAAGTTAACAACAATTATAAATAATATAAATATATAGGTACTATTATAATTATTAAAAATTAATAATATAAATAGGACAAATAGGTACATAATAAATGTTATGTTTCAACAAAAATAAATTCAACTTACTGCATAGTACCACGTACCGTAATAGTAATAGTAAAATAAATTACACTAATAACAATATCAAAAAACATATCATGAATTATCTATATACTTACTTAGTAATATGTAATATATACTACAAGCTACTATTTTCAAAAACCAAAATTTAATGCTATTTAACTTTATGTGCAAATCAAGTTAAGCACATTTTAGTTTATATTAAAAATAGGTATATTTTGGATTTAGGAAATATTTATTTTTACAAAATATAAATATTTCCATAGGCAATTTTGGTAGGTACTAAGGTCTAAGGCTAGGTATTACATTTCAGTTTAAGGTATATTTAATTAAAAATTAATTCAAAGACGTTTTGAGGGTAGATTGTATGTACTCATTGCGTGCTATTTATGCCTTGTGGCCTGTACCTATATAATAATAAATATTATTTATACGGGTACCTTTAATAATATATGTAATGTGTTATGTGTGTGATAATTTTTTGAACGAAAAAAATTATGATATACTTGTATTCACGTCATATTTTTGTTGTTTGAATAGCATCTAAACTTTAATACACCATTTATGAAACCCGGTAACACATTCTACGCTCATTCAATAAAAATGGATCCAAATCCAATCAAAACCGCTCTCAACGTTTGTAAGCAACTCATAGTGCGAAGGGTGTATGCCGTTATTGTGTCTCATCCACAAATCGGAGATTTGTCTCCGGCTGCTGTATCATACACAAGTGGTTTCTATCATATACCAGTGATCGGAATTTCGTCCAGAGATTCTGCTTTTTCGGATAAAGTAATAATTATCATACTGTATTTTTTACATTAATTGTTATTAATGTTTGTTATTCATTTGTATTGTGTATCTAAATTATAAAATATTGTTACAGAATATTCACGTGTCATTCCTTCGTACTGTTCCACCCTATTCACACCAAGCTGAAGTATGGGTTGAATTACTAAAATATTTCAACTATTTAAAGGTAGGTTAATGTATAAAAAAATATGAGTTGTCATGCGTCATTGCAGTAAGCAGTTTGAATTTACCTTTTTCTGAATTAAGTACCTGGGCATTATAGGCACTCCATTACTACACTCACTGTGCTGTGTACATTTTAATAATTCTGAAATCATTTGTGCTCTAGGTCATATTCATCCACAGCTCAGATACCGACGGTAGAGCATTTGTCGGAAGATTCCAAACTACTTCACAAAATCAAGGAGACGACATCGAAAAGAAAGTCCAGGTCATTATACCGTAATATATAACAATAAACTAATTGAATTTATAATATATTAATATCTAATTCAGTTATATTGCAGAGTTCTTTTAATAATAGTGGAACTTCGATATTTTTGTGTTAAAATTTTAAATAAAACCGTCACCTGTCGGTTGCATTGTATATAATGGTATTATACATATACTATTGCAACTTCCAAATCGTCCCAATGCAAACCAAACTGGTCATAAACAAAACTGTCCATAAAATATTGTGTCTTACCACCCTCTGCGTATAGTTTCAAAGTTTAACTCATCCCCCCACCCCCGTGATAAACTCAACTGCTTCAACATGCAAATACTATGTATTATATAGAGCAATATAATTATGTAATGTAGGTAACAATACTTTATGCTGTGGGTAAATGAGTATTTTCTTTTCATATACCGCAGGTGGAGGCGGTTATAGAGTTTGAACCGGGCCTGTCTCATTTCAACAACCAGTTAAACGAAATGAAGAACGCACAAGCCAGGGTGTACTTAATGTACGCGAGCAAATTAGATGCTGAAGTCATTTTCAGGGACGCGGCTTATCGAAACATGACCGAGGCTGGATATGTGTGGATTGTGACGGAGCAAGCTCTAGATGCCAATAATGTACCGGAAGGGACAATCGGATTGAAATTGGTTAACGCCTCTAATGAATTAGCACATATATACGACAGCATGTACGCATATACATTCTTCCTAGTAGTTTGTAGTGTTATTTTTTTACATGTATAAAGTATTATAATTCTGATATGGTTTACTGCAGATATATATTGGCTTCAGCGATTACAGATATGAACCGCACAAAAACTATAACTCCGCCACCGGCTGATTGTGATAGTTCTGGTGCTATTTGGGATACGGGCAAGACACTTTTTGAGTAATTTTTGAAACCTATACCTCAGTTTATTCGGCATGAAATGTAATCATTAATATTTCTTTAGGTATATAAAGAAACAAGTGTATAAAGATGGACACACAGGTAAAGTGGCTTTCGATAATAACGGTGATCGAATATATGCTGAATATGATATAGTCAATGTCAAAGAAGTGGCAAATAAAGATGCTATTGGGAAATATTATTTCAATAATGTAAATAAATAATAATAATTTACTTAACGAAAATAAAATAGAATCATAATTATAAAAAATCATAAATGATTTTAGGATCTCAATAAGATGAAATTACGACTTAACGAATCCAACATTATATGGCCAGGACATTTGAAGAAGAAACCCGAAGGTTTTATGATTCCTACACATTTAAAAGTGTTAACAATAGAAGAAAAACCATTTGTGTATGTAAGACCATTAAAGAAGGATGATGGAAATAGTTGCAAATCGGATGAAATAATGTGTCCATTGTATAATAATACTTCATCTAAGGGTAAACAATTTTACTTTAAAAAATTTAATAAAAATTGGATGAAAATTTATGTTTGCTTATTTTAGTTCTAGATCCAATAGTTTACTGTTGTAAAGGATATTGTATTGATTTGCTAGTGGGGCTTTCTAAAGACATAAACTTTACATACAGTTTATCACTATCGCCAGATGGACAATTTGGAAATTATGAAATAAGAAATAACTCAGGTCAATACTTTCATAAAATATAAAAACATGCAAGGTTATATTATAAATTATAACTGTGTCTTTATATTTATAATTATATCTTTAGCAAGCGGAAAAAAAGAATGGAATGGTTTGATTGGCGAAATAGTGTATGAAAGAGCAGATATGATATTAGCTCCCTTAACCATTAATCCAGAAAGAGCAGAATTCATAGAGTTCAGTAAACCATTCAAGTACCAAGGAATTACTATTTTGGAGAAAAAGGTAAAATATTTATCTCAGATTTTTGATCCAGATATTGGGTACAATGAAATACATATCAATTTGTAATGTATTTTAAAAACATTCAAAATATTTCAATTCGAAATCTTTATACATTTAAAAAAAAAAAACCTAAACAATTAAAATCTCAATACAGTACCTCAATATCTTCAAGTGATCAACTTATTACTTTCATAATTCTAGATTTTTCATATTTTTTTAGCCATCGCGGTCTTCGACACTCGTTTCGTTTTTGCAACCATTCAGCCACACGCTCTGGGTGCTTGTCATGGGTTCTGTTCACGTGGTTGCGCTTGTATTATATCTTCTCGACAGGTTTTCTCCTTTTGCTAGATTCAAGTTGATTAACGCTGACGGCACAGAAGAGGATGCACTTAATTTATCAAGCGCTACATGGTTTGCGTGGGGTGTTTTGTTAAACAGTGGTATCGGAGAAGGTACACCAAGGAGTTTCTCAGCTAGAGTACTAGGAATGGTATGGGCTGGATTTGCTATGATTATCGTAGCTTCATACACTGCCAACTTGGCTGCTTTCCTCGTGCTCGAAAGACCGAAAACGAAACTATCTGGAATTAATGATGCTAGGGTAAGAAGAACCCTTATATATTTACTAATTGTAGTCTAATCAAAATGGTTTTCCACTACTTATACATATTTATTGATTTGTTTTATAATAGCTCCGCAGTACAATGGAGAATTTAACTTGTGCCACAGTAAAGGGATCCGCAGTTGATATGTATTTTAGACGACAAGTAGAACTGTCAAACATGTATAGGACAATGGAAGCCAACAACTATGAAACTGCTGAAGATGCAATTCGAGATGTGAAGAACGAGTACGATCAAAATATATAAATAAAGATTGAAAGTATTTATTGACACATTTAAAATCATTTTCAGTAAGCTCATGGCATTTATATGGGACAGTAGCCGTTTGGAATTCGAAGCTGCGCAAGATTGTCAATTAGTCACGGCTGGCGAATTATTTGGACGTTCTGGATATGGAGTTGGTCTACAAAAAGGATCTCCTTGGTCTGAAGCAGTTACATTATCAATTTTAGACTTCCATGAGAGTATGTATATATGAGTGTTATATACAAGGAAGATGAAATCTAAACCTTGATATTTTTGAGCCAGGCGGTTTCATGGAAAACTTGGACGATAAGTGGATATTTCAAGGGAGAGTAGAACAATGCGAAGATCAAGAAAAAACACCCAATACGTTAGGATTGAAAAATATGGCTGGTGTATTTATACTTGTCGCTGTGGGCATAGTGGTTGGAATGGTTTTAATCGTCATCGAGATAGGCTACAAGAAACATCATGTACGTAAACAGAATCGATTGCAGTTGGCCCGTAATTATGGACAAACGTGGAGAGCTATAGTTCAAGTTAGTGTAACTAGACGGTTAAATTTAATCAAATTAAAATATATAAAATGCTTAAGTGTGTGCTAATTTCATATCCAATGTTCTGTAGAAACGAAAACTGATGAGAATGCAAGGTCGAACTAGTGGTGTTGGTGCACTCAGTTTGTCAGTTGAAGCTTTGCCGAGAAGCGTTCTAAACATTCAAAGTCCGATTCGATCAATTGAAACATTGCCGAGAACTTGTCGCAACTCACCAAGCCCGACTAGGGCTTGGTCAGGTCGACAAATGGTACACAGAAAGAGTGATGATATTCCACTACGGTCACCGATTGGAGGTCCTCCGCAGTTACACTTCCATAATAATCTCATGTAATTGCGGCATTATGAAAATAATTTATATAGTTAATCATAATTCATAATGATATGATAAAGTAATTAAATCATTTATCAGATAGAATTTAATGTATAAATTACATATGAATATTAGTGTTTACTGTTGTGTACCTATAAGGGAATCCGGAATAAGGACAATATTAAAGATTATAGACGATCATATTATACCTATAATAGTTTCCAATATTTCATCATAATATGAAAAATAATTTATGCTAACCTATTATATATCTAATTTAATTTGTTGCTATATAGTATTATGTTTATCTAAATTTTATTGTATCTGTTGAAAGAATCATTATTAATTATTATTGTTATTAAATGTATATATTATATTTATAAACTATCTTGTATACACTCAATTTTTTATAAATATATATATATATATATAATATATATATTACATTATTACCTATTTATTATTAATGTATTAATGTATTATTATTTATTATATTTAATTATTTAAATTTTGAACTTTATACCTACGTTATATGTTTACATCATAAATATATTATTCAAATACAATATGTGTTAAAAATGTAAATGATTATTATAGGTACTAATAAGTGAATAAATTAAATGACAGTTTGCTCTTTACAATTTTACTTATCATTTTTTAATTATCTAACTATGTACCTACCACGAAATGGGGGTGAATTGCAACGATTCATAATTTTTATAACAAATATATTATTTTGGATTTGGATTATAGAATACATTTTTAGTAGAAAAATTAATAACAATAATATGGTAACAATTAAATAGCAGGTAACTGTGAGAGACGAATAATATTATATGAAAACACTATCTGACCATTTTCATATTTCACGGTGACACATTTTTATAGTTTTTGTGTATAGGAAAAACTAAAGAAAGTGCAAGACAGCCATCCGAAAAACTGATAAATAAAGGAAAAGCTATTGGTCTGCAAATTAATGAGCAAAAGACGAAATATCTATTAAATATCTCGAAGAGAAGATGTACAAGAATCACTATCAGTTGGAGATAAAACCTTCGGAAGAACATCAAGCTTCAAATACCTAAAAGTAGAACCAATAAACAAATAGCCATTAAGAGATTAATAGAAGAATAATGGCAGGAAATAAGAGCTTTTTTGCACTTAAAACATTATTTAAGTCAAGGCCATTGTCTAAAAATACAAAACCAAGAGAATATAAAACGCTCATCAGAACTATAGTTCTGCATACATGTGGAGAGTCAACAAAGTCAGACGAAAAGAGACTTTTTTTTATAGTATAACTCAGTAGTACTCAACCGGGGTGACATGTCACCTTAGGGTGACGTGGACCTAGCTTAGGGGTGACGCAGAATTTTAACAAGAAAAGAAAAAATTTAAAAAATAAATTTTTCGATAATAGTAAAATTATAATAATAATAATAAAATTTCGAAAACAATCATATTATTTCTTATAATACATATATTATTCACCTATACCACCACTGTCATGTACATAACATACCTCAAAGTTCGTATCTTTATATACGCTAGACAGCTTTTGGGTGGCTCTTAACAATGAATACCCTCGATTATCGAAAAATGCTATTAATGTGCTCCTTCAGTTTTCTACGTCTTGGTTATGTGAGCATGGCTTTAGTGCACTAACAAATATAAAAACAAAAAAACGCAACAGACTCACAAAAACAACTATAGAAGACGATATGAGACTCGCTCTTTCCACCATCAAACTTAGGATTCCCCAATTTTGTAAAAAACACCCGGGTCAAATTTCACATTAAATTTATATAAATCATTATTTTTTTTGTAACTTTAATTTTTTTCTGTACTGTATTTTTTTTTTAATAAAAGAATAATTTTAATATATACAGCTAAGATTATTTATTATTTTGATGTTAGGTTTTTTTTTTTTTTACATTACACAGTTAGGGTGACGCGATGTTTGATTCTAGTGCCTAAAGGTGACATGAATCAAAAAAGGTTGAGAACTACTGGTATAACTAGTAGCAGTGGCGTATTTAGGAATTTAACATAGGGAGGGCCCAGATAACTTTCAGAACAAAGATCCATGGGGGGGGGGCTTTGCCTCCCACAACTTAAATTTCTTTCTATTAAATAAATATAACATATTCAATTTAAAAGTCTATGTACAATTTTTGAGTTTTTTATTATATAATATAGATATATTTGTATCATAAACTTTGTAATAATAATAAAACCATGATTAACTAACTAAATATGTAAGTAGTTTACTAGTAAACTAATAAATTGCTGACATATGTAGGTACCTAGTTGGCTAGTTAGCTCATGATTACAACAATTTAAAATTTATATTTAAGTGTTATAAAAAACCCATGAGAACTTAAGACTGTTCAGTGTTCACTATGTATTGTGAGATTAGAGAACAATATCTAATTGCCTAAGACTTATAGACATCAATGGCAGTCAGCTTAGTTTATCCTAAATACAAAAAAAATTTAAAATATACTGTACAGCTCGGTTATAATTTTTATAATAAATATGTCCAGAATAACTTCATTCATAGTTGATCTGAGATAAGTTTTAAACCTTTTTAAGGTTGAAAAACATACTTTGGGAGTATAGCTGTAGATACTGTCGTTGTAAATTGATGACCAAAAAATCACGATAATAATTAAAAATGTTGTCAATTAAAGCGAAGACAATTTTTTACAAAATCCTGTATATCGTATGATAAATTTTTTTTTGTAAAAACACGAAATTCAACATGTATAAGATACGAGTCAATGGGAGGGGTCCAAACCCATGGACGCCCCCCCCCGTAAATACGCCACTGACTAGAAGTATTTAAAATAAAAATCCTACCTAGAATTTATGGCCCCAAAAGAAACGAAGAAAAGAATACATACGAACGAAAAACGAATGAGGAGCTCAGAACGTTTGGTGAGCCGGATATAGTGGGAATTCTCAAAAGCAGATGGATAGGCTGTGCCGGCTACGTCTGGAGAGCAAAAGGCCAAAAGTTACATGAGATCACACTATGGAAACCAGACAAAAACCGACCGAGAGGACGGCCAAGACAGCGGTGGATTGACGTATAAAGGTTTATATATGTCTATGATTGACAGATTTAAAGAAGACTTTAAGCTCCTGGGAGTAAGAGAGGGAGAGCAACTGGCCGAGGACAGGGAAGCGTGGATAAGTGTGGTGGAAGCGCCGATGGGCTTGCGAGGCCTGGATTATGTCAAAAGAATAAAATAATTTTAAATGTTAAAGAGTAATATTCAGCCATTTTATATGACAATTTTAGCTCTGTCGGTGTCAACATTCTGGAAGGATTTTATTAGTTAAATACTTATACTTATACAGTCGCAACCACGGTTACCTACACAAGTAAATAACCGTGGCCGCAACAAATAAAGCAAATAGCAATGTATTAATCATAGGCATATAAATATATTTATGGCTTGTGGTAATAATAAACTGTACCTACAGCACTACAGTGTAGAGGTATTTGAATATTTCGTACAAAAAAATTTAGCTAGTCTTTAAAAATAGGATATGTCCCTTCACCACCGACCGACCACCACTATGGTTGCATCGACGCCCAGAAAAGTTAAAATATCATAAGTAGGATGTACCTACTTCAATGGCGAACGCTATAGATTGTTTAGTGCAGGAAGGTTGTATAAAATAACTAAAAATTAAAATAAACATTATTAGTGTAAGAATATGTACGACTTATTAGTTATTACTGCGGTACAATATTACTACAAATAACTAATAAGCATTGTTATTCATTACATAACTATCTGTCAACTGCCAAGGTGGATTAATTTTTATAGTTTCATGGATTATCTTGTTAATTACTAATTATAGTTCAATCGTGTTATAATATAATAGTTGAACTACAGAATATATTAAATGGTTAAACATTCGTTACTCATTAGTCATTGGTAAACGGTAATTACTAATTACTAATTAGACATTAGTAAGTGGCAAGTGCGCTTAACAGACGAAACCATAGAACAATAATAATACAAAATATTACAAAACCCAATTGAGATTAGTTTTATGATAACTGATAAATGATAATGTTGTTTTGTTCAAATAAAAAGTAAAAAATTGTCCCGGTCGCTACTCGCTATCAGCTATTAGCAAATATTAATGCTCTAAACAGTCTAAACGATCGTTGTTATAAAGTTATCTAGTCGACAAACACTATTCATGACTGAATTGAACTCTGTTTAAAATAAATTTAAAATGCCTGTAAAACGGAACGTACCGGCGCCGATGAAGGGCATTTTGGATATGGACTCAAAACTTACTTCAGTTATCTGCAACACAGTTTCTAAGGTTTTGCCTATTCGCAGTTTTACCACATATTACAAAGGATTAGAGGTAAAGTACATATATACTTAAAAAAATGTATTTCAATTTAATCAAAATTATTAATATTAACGATTATGTTAAATTTAAGTATTCGTGTCATGGAATTGTATGGATCGCCTGTTGGTTGACTTTCATTTGGTTTGCTTGGTCAAAATCTTTATTTCAAATGCAAGTTAACCTTCTTATCGGTAAGTTAATTTGAAATTATAAACTAGGCCATAAATGAGTATTCTTGTTGTATACGCTCTACATTTGACAATATGCCTCATTCAACCATTAAAACACTGCCATTGTCAACAGTTAATGTATATTTTTACGAGATTAGAACAGAAAAAGAATTGAAAATAATTTTCATAAGTGCCTATTGATTTGTTTGCAACAATTATGTATGTCAAAGTTTTTTTTTAGTTATACAAACGGTATTTCTTTAAGGAATAAAACTTACCAATAATGTCTCTTGATGTTGACCATTATTCTAGCGTTTCTTGTGGCACTAAAATTAATACTGAACAAAAAATAAAAACAAATGTGGGGGTTGTTAAAAAAAAACTGGTAGCCTACACTGTAAAGTGTATATAACGAGAATACCTTAAAATGTAATCATCTTTTAGGCATACTATTATTTTTTAAATTATTTGTTTCTATTTGAATTTCTATAATCTTATATATCTTGTTAAAATATTAATAAAAAACCCACACTGCAAGCATCTGTTTAGAAACCTAAATCAATGGAACACCTTAATTTTTTAAACATTTTAGATGATATTTAAAATTCATATTTCAGTGTTTTTTTATAATGGTTTGTATGAATTAATTTAAATTGTCTTCTAATAAAATTATTACACATTTTATCTATTTAAACCATTGTATATTAATGAATATATTTTCTATTTTTTGAAGTATCAGTTCTAATAATAAATAAATGGTAAATATTGATATTGGTAACAAATGTAACACATCAATCAGACAGATACAGCTATTAGGTGTCTAAACTTATGTTTAAAATATGAAATTTATACTTCACCTTTCAATTTTAAGCACTAACTTCTACATATTTTTATTTTTACACTATTTTAATGTGGACAAAATGTTCTATATTTAAAAAACATAATAATTGAACTTATTACATTTAAGTTTTTAAAATAATAGGTGTATGCATAATTATGGTCATTACATGAATATAATACATATGTGATGATAGAAAATTGAAAAATTATTATTTTCTTTTTATATATTTAGGGTTATTTATTGATATTTTTGCGGTTGCCACAATAAAAGCATTTGTTCGTCGCCGTCGACCTGTAGGCAACAAGAATGATCAATGGGTTACAATTGGTCCTGATGTCTACTCTTTTCCGTCAGGACACGTGTCAAGAGCATTTTTCATAATGTTTTATTTTTATAAATTGTATCCGATAAATGAGTTTATGGTATTGTTTTTATGTGTTTGGGCAGTAGCTGTGGCTTTCAGTCGAATACTTTTAAGACGTCATCATTTATTAGATGTTATTGCTGGCAGTATATTAGGGTATTTTATATCATTGGTAGTATCTGTAATTTGGATTGACCAAAGTACAGCTGAGTATTTGGTATCGTATGTGTCAGACGATAAATTGGAGGGTGGAGAATATCATGTATAAATTGTAACTATATATTTATAAATAAAATAATATAAATATAATATGTAAAATCAAGAAATATATTGTACATTTTTAATAGACTGGAAGGCTGTTGAATATTTATTAATATGTGTATGTTAAATGTAATAAATTATATGTATGTGATTTTTCAATATTTCTGAATTAATATGATTGTATTGTGTATACTCACGAAGAATGCTATCTGTAAAAAAATATACTAGTTAAAATAACATTTAAAAAATAAAACTAAAATGCATCATCACATAAAATCAATTTTAAAAAAAAACTGTCTAAAATACAAAATTGTATTACTTGTGTAAAAAATTGTTGATTGTTAACATTAATTGATTCAACCAGATGTATAAAGAGTTCTTACACTATCAACAAATTTAAATTACGACAGCATAATGAAACATTAAAATACAAATATATAAGCCCGAAGAAACATAACTGTGCTCAAGAACAAAAGCTAAAAATGGTATATATCATATTATTATAAAATATGTATATGAATGTAAGTAATAATTAATTGCACATACTCAATTCATTAGCAAATCATTAATAAATCAATACATTTATATGGTGGGAAATAGTGTTAGAATACCATGATTTAAATAAGCATAAAAGTTTGAAACTTTTTTCTTTTGATTGTACGACTGCCTTCTCGTGCTGCCTACATTCCTGTGTTTGCATCTCTTGACTTTATACTTTGTTTATGTTTTCAATTAAACAAGCTAAGCATAAATCATTATTTACTCATTAATATTAATCATTTATGATAAATCAATAATGTCTTATCTTTAATTATTTATATTATGTAAGTAATTACTCATTTTTATGTACTTTGTTATAGATGCCATTGAGTAATCCTGCTATTATGAATAATTATAATTTAAAATGTAGTACTCACAATTTAAAATAATGAAAACAATATTTGAATTATAATTATCTGGAATAAAATTTTGAGGGAAACTATTTCCATAATACGTTTAACTGACGATATAGGAATTATAACTGAAATTGAAGGAGATATACAGGGTGTATCGATAAAATGGAACATTTAGAATAAAATAAATGAAAAAGTCAAAAGATACCAAGGTATTGTTTTAAGCAATAAACTACAACACATAGTAGTCAAAATAAATTTTAGAAACAAGCTTGACCAAGTTAGCAAATTCCCATATCTAGGCAGCATAAAAAATTAAAAAGCACATAGCATCGTCAAGGGTTGCATTCAGTAAAAATCCTAACTATTCACATCCAAGAAATTAAACATTAACATTAAAAAAAACTCGTAAAAACGTATGATTGGAGCATATCGCTACACGCCTATAAGGTTGTGAAAGAGTTGGGTTATAAAGGAAAGGTATTAGAAGCACTGAAGATGTTCACACATTAATTGGGCAAAATAAGATGGGCAAGGGAGCTGGAAGCAATAGAGAACTTAAAAAAATGTCGAATGACAATGAAAAATGGAGTAGGGAAGCAGCAAACCACCTGGGTTAGAAATAATAATACGAATAACACCTGTGTCTTAGTGATATAATTAAGAGGTGGGGGGATATGGAGAAATAAACCACTCTCAGGATTTTTTTTTTTTTATTTTGTTTTATATTCCTAATTGTCAATAATTATATGCCTGTCAGTAGTTTAAACATCCAATACAATACATTTTTATATTTCCAATGTTTAATTATTTTTGATTGCCAAAGTATTACATTAGGTTTAAAAAATATATTATTATTAATAATAAACCAGATAGATCAAAAGCCTGTTGTTCAACAGTTAACAACAAAAATAGTTAAAATTTAATAATAACCATCAACAATAACACTTTAAACCAGTGTTTGACTTGGGGAGACTGAGTACCTCAATAAGTTTTCAGGATACGCTAGCGTACCGCTTCTTCTTTCTTGAAGGGTGACACATGAAACGGGTTATTTGAAGTTACCTATTTTTATGAAATTTCACAATCTATATTATTGTGTTAAATATATGAATAATACAAAATGTTAATTGTTCTCAACTATAGGATCCCTTATGTGAAAATGGATCATTTTAGAAATAATAAATAAATATAAAATAAGTTTGTTGTTATTTTGTATATTTTTAGTTATACCTAAAACATTATATTATTTTATCTAATGATTCATTAAAACATGTTTAATGATTTTTTATTATGCTTTTTAAGGGACTATAAAGTGGGGTGTGGTTTAGTGAGTTTTAGTAAAATGCTAGGGAAGCTACTTTTTTTAAAAGTAGATAGAATACCTATACTATTTTTTGTTCAAAGTCAATTACTGCTTAAAACCATGATTATATTTAATAATGGCAGTATCTCAACCAAGTATCGATTTTAAAAAACAAACTACAATGTAAATAAATTATAGATGTAAAAAGATTTAATATTTATAATTTGAAAATATTAATGAATATATTGTGTATACTTTATATAAGATATATGTTACCTTAATGAATATTATGGCTATATTGTGTATAGTTAATTATATAAAGCTTCTAAGGTAATTATTAATCATCCAATTAAGTTCTTGTGATTTCATTCACAAGATAGTATTTATAACTGCTTTACCAACATTTTCTAGGATTTATGTAAACACATCATACAATAAAATACAGTCATTAATAAAAAAATATACTATATTAAATGGAAACGTATTAAATTATATTTTATTTAAGACATGAGAAATTAATAAGGTCAAGGTCTTACAAATAATTTAGTAACTATTTATTAGAACATCAATACAAACAAATTGGTTGATATGATTGTTGTAAAAAAAAAGAACATTTTCTAGGAACATTATTATAGAAAATACAATACATTCTATAATTGTATTATTATGTTGCAAAGAGGAAATCTTGTAACAATATTAATAGTATCAGAATTATGATTAATAGTTCACTTTTAAAATAAATTCTGCCAGTTTTAATTCATTATTCAACACACAAAAGCATTACTATTATCATTCTTTAGAAAATACATTTTCAGCCTTAAATTTTCAATACAAAGGTCCTTTATCAAGTAATGACAAAAGACCGTCAACATAAAAGTTTACAAATCTTCAATTAGTTTTTCACAACAAAAAATTCACTCAACAATTTTTAAATGTTAATATTACATATAGTATGCGTGTTACAAAAGTTAAATAAATAAAATGATTAAAAAAAATTATAAAAATATAAATTATTTACTAATTAGCCTTGTTGACTAACAACCAATTAAATGTTTGAAGAATAACGTAAAAATATTTGTGTTATTATTTGTATACCAAACATTATATTTAAGAAGTGGGCTAGCCCAAAGTTATGCATATAAAATTAGTATAGTGAATGACCATTAGTGCAAATTTTATAAGAATGTCAATTTTTTTTATAAACTTATTAAATTATTATTTTTTAATTCTACTTTAAAATTGCAGTCATATTTAGGATTAGTATAAATTAACAAAAGTTAATGAAATACAGTAATAAATATGTAACAAATAATAAGCTACCACCTGTTAGAAAAGGCGAAGTTTAATAGATTACCATAATTGAGTGTGAAAATTCTTGAGATCTAATTTTGGATGAGTGTGGTTTGATTTCTGACCATCTCCTTCATCCATAGAGTGTTGTTGTTGTTGTTGCACTTCAACGTGATGTTGCACTTCAACATGACGTTCCTCTTTATGCTGTACATTTTCTCGCTGTTGATGTTCAACCCTAAATAGAATAAAAACAATATTTATAATTTATAGTAAGGTTATTTAACTATTTATAGTTTTTTTTTACTTATTTGCATTTCCGTTTCCATTTTGAATTTCTGCTGGTTTTGCTCCATACAGTATCTATAATGTGTTACAATAATTAACAAATGAAAAAGAAATTGATTAAATTAGGAATAAAGATAAATACATTTGCCATGCAATCTTGTTGCCTAGCTGCACCATGACGTCCAAATGTCGGTTGACTTTTATATCCACTTGAGCTGCATAAAAAAATATTGATAAATACACAATACATTCATTACTAAAACACTGTAAACTTACCGATTATCATTAGCAGATTCCTTATCAGATGGGTCTAGATAAATAAAAAACAAATAAAAATAAATTATCTAGTACAAATATAAAAAAAAAAAACAATGTTACCTTCGAAAAATTCTTCAAAAATCACAAAATTGTTTCCTTGATTAACTAATTTGGATAAGTTAAAATATTTCCATAAAAATTGTAAAAGCTTATTAGTAGGTTGATCAACAGCCAATTGCCTTGCTTCTATTTGATTATCCTAATATAATTAAAAGAACGTTAAAGTAAATTGGAATGTATATAAAATATTTTTAAAGTTTTTATACTTTTAACATGTAATCCATAAGTTTTATTCCATATCCATGACGTTGTCTGGTTTCATGAATGTAAAAATCAAGTAAACAATAGACCATTGCTTCAGTTCTTGAACCTTTTTTATTAAATAAATACAACTTTTTCCATCCCATTTTTAGCAAACCGACCACAACAAAATGTCTGAAATAGAATCAGGTAGTTGATATATATTTTTAAGTACTATGTTATTATTTTTCAACATTACCCTGGTGATGTTTGTTCTGTCATCAAGTATAGAATATGATCTGAACGCATAAGTTTTTCAGCTGAAGTAATTGGAGATTTTAACTCTTGAGCAATTCCTGAAGCTATCCCCATTTTATCCAAAACATTAGATATCATCATTTGCAATCTATAAAAATAAGTTACATTTTATTAAATATATTATTTCACTTCATTTCTTAGAGTATTTATAAATAATAAATAGTTAATCACCATATCAAGAAAATGCAATCAAAATTGGAATAACCCTTAAATTTAATAATGATATTAATGTTATTATTATTATCTTATTCATATTTAATTTATCTGATAATAAATGCGATAGTACGGGGTACTATAATAATATAACGATATAACGGGGTACATAATGAGCATTTAGCATAACAAAATAAAATATACATATTTACATTGACATGACAAATAGGTAATTTCTAACTTGCAGTACTATGCATTAATTATCAGATAATTAGTTAGGTATTATAATTTATGGTCAATATTCAATTAATAGTTTAAAAAAATAGAATTTAAAGGTTTAGTGATTAGTTGATTTCATATATATAAATATAAAATGTTCATATTTCCTTAGGTGACTTTATAGTTTATTAAATATTTAATAGAAATATATACTTAATTAACTAACAATATTTCATGAAACTAATTATTAAGATTATGTAGGTACCTTGAGAAAAATTATAAATAAACATGTTTAGAAAGTTTCATAAGTGGTTGACTATATATAGCAAAACAACATTTAATATCCAATAAATTATTCACAATTAAAATAAGCAATGGCAGGTATTTAAGAAAATCTTGACTAATGAACAGTTTTTTACTACACTACAAATTATCAGGGCTGTTAAAATACTTAAAAGGATGTGGGTACCTAGTTAGAACTTAATACAGACATTTTTAACTTACACATCAGATGTATTTAGAAAAACACATTAGGTAGTAAATAGAATATGATAGGTAAAGGTGCACATACTATAATTATGCAATAAATCGTACCAAGTTGTATGCTCTATACTTTGTGGGCATAGTAATTATCCGATTTTTGAGTGTCATTAGAATTATCAAGTTACACGTAGAATAGATCCAACAATTATTAAAGACTACTCAAACCAGACATATGCAAATAGTCTGCTATGATATCTCAAGGAATATTGACGAAATCGCTATGGTGCAGGCAGTAGGGTCTTTAACTAGTTTAGTAGTTTAGGCTTGGTGTGACTATTCTGAGGTCAAGCATCGGCTGGCGTCGCTAGTTCTTGAATGGGTGACCACCCGAATTTTTCGGGACAAATCCTCGCCCCATATACACGTGTTCCTGAACCAACCGTTACCCCCCACAAATGCTAATGGCCATAGTTGGCGATGCTTAAGATCGATAAAAAAAGTAAAAAAATACAACGAGTAACACGAGGAGTAGACATAATAATAATCGATCGTGTTCCATTTGCAATATATAAAAATACTTACTCTGGGTCGTCTTTTTGATAGCCGACTGGCAACAAAGAGTTGTCGATTTTGATGATCTGATCGTGGGCGATATGGCTTAGATCGAATTGGAATTCCATGACGTTGAGTTTTTGTAGTTTCCCGGTGAACTAAAATAAACGGACTGACGATCGTTGCTTACGATATTACTTCGAGTGAATACAAAAGAGACAAATCGAAATTACCCGTGTACGCGAGTGGATTATATAATAAGATAAATGACTATTGAGACACAAACGTTTAATGATGGACGGAAATAAAAATGCGTTACCAGCGAGAGGTGAAAAAACAGAGAGAGGAAGTGGGACCGTTACCTGTGGATTTCATGGACGACACAGAAAAACTACAGGTCTACAATATTATACAGAGTAAATTGACTGTATTGAATGTTCCGTTTACGGTTTACCGTTGTACACTTGTACATGCTTACGTGATAAAGAATAATTTAAACACGATAAACGGCAGCCCATGACGGTATCGCCAATAATAGGTTTTCGTTGTCTACACTGTACCCATTTTTACCGCCATTGTTTAAAAAAATAAATCAGTATTATTCATTATTTTTTTAACTCGGTAATATTATTCTCATACGAAATCGTATAAACGAGATCTTTCTGTCACATAAAAAGTATTGACAACTTTATTTAGTAAATAAAATTATTATGAATTTTGTGCTACATTTTTTTTCTAGTTACAATATTTTATTGCTAGGGCTATTGTACTACCGAGTACCAGGTATATTAAGTTTGATATTTTGAGGGTTGGCCCGGTTGGCGGGCGTAATCCCTTAAGCCCCCCTAGCTACGACACTTCATGAAGAGGAGACCATTTTACTAACAGAACCTTAGAAAACTTCAAAGATGTACTATACATCAAATTATAAATAAATAGGTAATTAAAAAATAAGTATTAATTAAAAATTGATTTTGTCAAAAACAGGTTAAGAGTAAAAATTATCAAATTTCGTTATTAAAAGGTAAATGTTAGTAACTTTTCAAATCATGTTAAGCTAATATTATTTTTAATGTATTTGGACATCTTTGGACTTTGATAGTTTAATTCAAGATTTCCAAATAGAAAAATTCGATACGTATCAATAGGGAATAGTTACGTACTGACAGAAATAGTTGCGTAAAGACTCGTATCGGAGTCACAATTGCACTTTTAACATCTTAATTTCTTAAACGCTCAAAATTGACTCAATACATATCGATACACTCCAAAATGTCTTCCTTGAAAAGTTGAAAATCTTGATTAATTACCCCCAAATATTTTTGGAATTTAACGATTACATATGGTTTTTGATTACGTATTTTATGTTTCCCCCTTGTCCATTATCAATTTTAGAATATGGATCAATAATTTTGTATCCACAATAAGACCATCTCATAAGCCAACTCAATACTCATGAAGTCATAATAAACTGAAACGACTACAAAATCACTGACAAATGTAATGGTGTATATTTAATTGTCTACGTAAAACCCCTTATGATTATTTTTAAAACCGCTATGAATTTGGCCATTGCTCACCAATTTTAACAATTACTGTTTTATTTAGCTCAAAATTAATATTGTTTCACACCAGAAAGTAACAAAGAAAATATTGTATATAGCCAAAAAAAAAATAACATTTGTATAATTATATTGAAAAATGTTTTAAGACATTATCATTTATCTGTTACAATTTATAAATGTTCATTGAACTAGATTGCATAGTTTTATATCATTTTTATCCAAGAACTAGAACTTTCATTATCTATTAATAAATACTTAATGTCTTAATATAACACTTGTGTTCTATAAGAAGTGTCGTGAAAGTAGGACTGGATAAATAAATTGGGCCAAACGCATTAGATGATTTATTACAATATTTTTCTAAATGTGTATGTTCAGCAATTTGGTAGTAAAAGTTGGACCATTTGATCCCATTAAATAGAAGGAAACGTGGCGAGGTGTCACTGCAGGGTTGATGTCATTCAGTTGTTGTAAAGTAAGTTAAATTGTATTGGAGTTGAACATTTCAAGCAATTTATTATTCATGACCTTAAATCAATATTCTTTCTTTTATTTTGTTATAAATGAAGCATGTCAATTATAATTATAGTTATCATAACATAATATATGAAGGTATAGTAGGTACCTACCTAACTAACCTATTAATCCTTGTTTTTATTCATACCTATATTTTCAATTTTTTGAACGAGTAATGACAAATGGTGTATAATCCAAATTATACATATATAATCATATGAAGAATGGTATAGTTGGTACCTATATAATTTATTTATTTTATAAATAGTATTTTATATAATATAATTTTAAATACATGGAGATTCACTGAGCACATGCTCACCCCCTTTATATTTTATTTAAAACTATTTTTAAAGACTACCGATTGCCTAATATCCTTAGTACCCACTTAAAGATTAAGAACTCAGACACTTCTCATTTAAATTTTGATTTAGATGCATCAACATTTTTCAAAAAATGAACAACTTCATTTTAAAGAGAAAAATGGGGTTACTTTAACCTATGATAGTTTAAAAATCAATTTTAAAAGTACATAGTAACTTATGAATTCAGATAGGTGGATTTAATAATAATGAGTCATTATTATTAAATCATTGATTGTACAATGCAATAACTACTTTAAAGGTAAAATAAAATATTTTAAGTAGAATCATAATCTATTCTAAGCATATTTCTTTTGTATATCTTGTATACGGCGAAGATCAGGACTTGTCAAGCCCAATAAGTCACATATTCATGTCAATATGTATCAATACTAATATTTAAACTAAAAATAATAAAAAAAAATATAATGAAAAAAATAAAAATAAAAGTTAAATTGTTGTGGTCTTTTTGCAAAATTAAAGCATATTTTAAGAATTTTTAGAGCATATATGTATGCATATTTAATAGTTTTTAAGTGCATGAAATTCATAGCCTTGATAATGACCATTGTATTTGATCATACATAATTATTTAGATTAATTCAATATGTCATTACTCACACAAATTTAATATTATTAATAAAGACAGTACAAAATTTAAATTAAAACTGACTATAATTTGTATATATTGCATAACTGCTTTTATAAAAAGTTTGAAAATTAGGTAGAACATAAAAACAATAATATATGTACCTAACTTTCAATTTTTTTAAATATACTTATAAAAATTAATATGCCTATTTAATAATTATAATATTGTAAGGTGTCTATCTCATTGTAACTTAATAACTATGTACCTAACAAACTCAATATAACTTTGATTTTTGATATTCACGCAAAACATTTACAATTTTTTTAATCAATTACTATGAGGCACCTAGGTACAAGTGGTACAACTATATATGATTAGTAATTATACATCTCATCAGAAATATTATAAGATACAATACATAATATATTACATAAAAATAAGTTTATGAGGCATCCTACTTTACATATGTAAAAATAAAAATAATTATAACTTAACATAACTCAGACAACAATAGGTAACATGAAAATAAATTAATGAAAATCAAATCACAGATATATATATATACATATACCTAATACCTATATAATAATGTATAGAGTAATAGAGGAATGTATAATATTTTTAAGGTAAAATAAAAAATTTTAATAGTACAATAGGGACATTAAACGATTAAGCTAATTGTAGAAATGTACATAACATTATGAGAAAATGATAAGCTAATTAGGATAGGTACCAGCCTGTAGATATGATACCTATATTTAAATTACTTTACTGCTAATTAGAATATGGTGTATAATGTGTATATTGTATACTGTATTTTTAAACAACATATTTAAATTAAACAAATAATTGTATAAAAAGTTTAAAAAGCTCCTTATTTTTAAGATTAATAAGACAGTTAAAAATGCAATTATTGATATAATATCTGATATTTATAAAAGCTTTTTACCACAAATGTGAATGATGAAATTTGAGATCCAATTTTGGTGGAGCGCCTTTCTTCCCATTAATTGGGTCATTTACATCTTTTTCTGAAGGAAGAACTGTGACAAGATTTGGTTTGTTATCCTTGAATTTATTATTGATGCTGTTTAATACATAGAAAAAAGTTTAACATTTAAATAATTATCATAATGTAATAGTAATTAAAAATTGTTATAATTTGTTTATAATTTAAAACTACCTATAAGGCTATAAGAGCTACTTACATATCAGCATTAGCAACGTATTTGTCATTCAATCGAGTTGCACTACCAGCCCCATGTAATATCTATAATAAAATAAATATTAACATTTTTTAACAAAAAATAAACCTACTAATATGAATAATAAATTACACTTATTATTTAATACACTCGTTTATATATTTTTGTTCGCATAGTTGAATTTAATTGGTCTTTGTGATGAAGCTTTAAACAAATGCGGGTTCTGTAAAAATGAGAAGGAATTTTGACCTATGAAATTTAACTATGCAAACAAAAATGTCTTTTAATATTTTTCATAATATCATAATACTATTCAAATTTAGGATCTATTTGTTTTATATTTGTAAGTATTTTCATTTTTGCAGTATTGGACTTAACTCCTAGTAGGTAATATAAAGTAAATAAATAAATAATTATTCATACATCAGACATAGAGTCATTGTGTTTATTAGCAGCATGGCGCCCATATGTAGGCTTGTTTCTGTATCCACTTGTACTAAAATACATAAAAAAATCTATATAATGACTGTAGATTACTATTTGAATAATAAATTAAATTAAATTAAATAGATTATAGCCTTATAAGTTATAGGTACAAACATTCTGTTGTAATAGATTCACATTTTATCATTTAACTAATAACATTCTACAAATTAAAATAATGAAAATAATAATATCATTAATAAGTTAGATTTTTTAAATCCAAAACACTTTACCTGTCAAATTTATCTTTTAGCTGTGTTAACCCTAAAATAATAATGAATAAAATAGTTAAAAATATGTGATATAGGTATAATAGTGTTAAAGTATTATTACCTGGAGTATCAAAAAACTCTTCAAATATTACAAAATTATTCCCTTGATCGACTAGCTTCTTAAGTGAATAATGTTTTTGCATGAATTGCAACATTTTTTTTGAAGGTTTATCTATAGCTAATTGTTTTGCTTCTAACTCATTATCCTAAAAAAAAATGTATTGTTAAAATAATAATTAAAAGTAAAGAAAATATTTAAGTTTTATTTTAAACCTTTAACATGTGTTCAACTAGTTTGTTTCCATATCCTTGACGTTGTCTAGTTTCGTGAATGTAAAAATCAAGTAAACAATATACCATGGCTTCAGAACGGGAACCTTTTTTGTCAAAAAGATATAATTTTTTCCATCCCATTTTCAAAATTCCAACAATAACAAATGTTCTAAAAATGTTATAAGAGTGATAACTGATTAGTGTATATTATAGGTAAATAGGTAGGCAATAGCTTAAAAATAAATATATTCTTATTTCTTATTAGATAATATTATCATAATTCATAAGTAGTAGGGGTTCCTTATAGGTACCCTCTTATTATAAGAATAAAATACATACTCTTCATTTGTTTGTTCTGACAATAAATATATTATATGATCAGATTTTGATAACTTTTCTGCTGTCGTTATAGGCATTTTTAAATCCTGAGCTCTGGCAGATGCTTTACCCATTTCGTCAATAATCATTGCGACTTTCCTTTGTAAGCTGTAAAATTAAAAAAAATAATATTGCCGGTAGTATAGTAGTTTTACACGCATGATTTTTAATCATACTTTTCATCTTCTTCGCAGCCAAGTGGTGTTAAAGTATGATCAATTTTCGCAATTCCTCCCTCAGCTAAATCTTTTATATCGAATTTGAATTCCATTTCAGAGGGTTTTGAGAAATATCTATAAAAAATAATAAATATGAAAGGAGTTTGGGCATTCAATATAGATCGAACAAGCAACTAAATATTAAAAAACATTGAAGGATAGGCATTCTAGTTCGATCACTTCGACTTGAAAGAAGCATATAGGTACCCTGGGTAAACACAAAATATTGAATAAATTACCTATATTATTCAAATAACTGGTAAAAAGTACGAACTGTCGCGGAATTAACGAGGGTACGTATAATAATAGTGCTAGAGTGCGTTGACTTGCTGATGCAGAATACAACTATGGGCTATAGAGTAAATAGGGACGGAGGCGTCGCGGCGATATGCGAATTTCGAGTAGGGCTGTCTAATATATTGATTTTCTTATACAGGGTTGTGTAGCAACAGCCTTTGCCGCTGCGGATGTTTCTATACCGCGGTAACTGTATTAATGTTACCACAAATTCTACCACAGTGCTTTTCAGCAAAAAACATCATTTTTTTTTAAATTTTAAATAGAAAAACAAACATTAATATTATACTTAGGTAACAGTGAACAGTATGATATTGTACTATTGTAGTATTCTACAGTATTATAAAATGTCTCACAACTTCTTTGTCCCCTTACACACGTCTGTAATTAGTAGGCCGTTATATTGTATATAATTACCTGTAATAATTGGTTGTTGCACTCGGCCTTTCAATTGTACATTGATTGTGTCTACATTTGTCATCTAAACATCTCATTCCTAAACGACAAACGTACTTTCAAACTATTTGAATAGGTATATCGTATATATAAACCTATAGCCTTGTCCTATGTTTTTGGCATGTACTTCTATAATAGTTGGATGTCTCTAAGAAACCGCCGTAAATATTAATTTTTTTTTTTCATATTCATTTTTAACATAAAGTTATCAACATTTTTGATGAACTGTGGATCTCTTATAAAATAGTATAGTACTCCAACACTTCACAGTATAATAATGAAATAGAAAAAGTAGAATAGGTAAATTGGTAAATATTATAATATTAAATTTCCATATTATATACATAAATATTACGCTATACGCCTATACCTACATGCAATGTTGTGTAATTATTTTATTATACTAGCCAATGGGTTATACCTACTAGTTACTACCTATCCATAGCCACCTAGGTAATATCACTGTTTTGTGGTATTAACTTGCTTCCTATTTGCATGTTTTATGAATTATAAGTCTGAAAGAAAAAACAACCCCCATAGTTGGAATGTGAATAAATTAATAAGTAGGTACAAATTAACTCGGAACTTTATTGATGGTGTAGAACTTTTGAGACGTGAGAGGGTGAGACTTGATTGTTAAACATAAATCATAATAGCAATATTTTTTTTTGTTTTTCAATTATTTTGAAAAGCATTGCAGTCGATTTATTCTGATTATAAAAAAGTTCTACATATAGAATGCTTTTTTTTTAAATTGTATAAACATAAAATACCTATCTAAGGATTTGAAAATGTGGTCTTTAATATAGCCAATATAGGGCTTAATTTATTATACTTAAAATGTCCAAAAATTAAAGAGGAAAATATGGGGAGAGTATGTTTCATGATTCATTCTGTATTCCTGTATGAATGTATGATGATACCAGTCACCAAAAATGGCGTGTATCGTGTACCTACGTCCTACATATATACATATAGGTGCATTATATTTATTGATAGGCTATTTTTACTATTAGGTATTATGGCGTTTATGAAAAATAGAGTTTGTAGTCTGCACTTATCAATTATCAGTGCTTGACTTGGAAAAAGAATAATAAAGGTATACCTACTACCACGACCAATAAACGTTTCATAAGTTATTACCTGTGTCCTGTAGGAAGGCACTTACTACTTATACTTTCAAAGTTTCAACCATAACCTCAACATGTATTTATAAATGTATAATAATATGTGTACCTAATTGTAATATATTATGATTTAAAAGAATAATAATAACATAATATTTAAATAATAATATTTTTGGTCTAAAGTGGCTAAATCTATCCCGAATCTTAACTATAACAAACATATTCCTAAATGCTAAGCTGACACTGCAGGAAATAAATATCTTTTCAATGCGGAATCGATTATTTTTCATTGCCTACTTTTCACTAATCAGACTTTTTTTAATGAATTCCATATTCCATAAATGACTTATAAGAATTTTTTTTAATCTTATTTAGAGCCTCAACGTACCATCCCATTTTGCCTAATTTAAATACAGTGGGTATCTAGGTACTCTAAAGTATCTGAAAACTTACTTTATGTAGGTCAACCTTCCTGCGTCCAGCCAATAAGATAAGCGCTGCAGGCTATTATAACTACAATCGTCAATCGGTGTCATCGAGATCTTTCTGCAGAAGTCAAAATGACTGAGTATAGGTAACTATCATAATTATATTGTTCGCAGAGAATGGGGATGTTTTAGTTTTGGTCTGTGGTGGTCTGATTTTATTGCAGGTACCCAGTTAGAGCTATTCAGTTTTTATTTTGTTACCTCCATTATTGCAACTTATTTCTAAATTGTGAATATTTTGACCTAGATTCGAATAAAAACCCAATATTTGGACGTAAGTACTCTCTGGACGCAATGCATTTAAAGGGCGTGCCTGTATATTGTATAATATTATAATAGTTTGACCTATATATAATATATTATGTACCTATACCCTCTATTAGTCACTACACTTTATCAACCCCCTTTTCTTAAAATAATAATGATATCCGTCTATATAATTTACAGTCGGCATTATATATTATACTCAAGGCTTCTACTCGATTTCACTTAGTTCACGGTTCTATTGTCATCACAGGTAGTTGAATGAGAGACGGATTTGATACTCATCCATATAACTTAATAGGTTTGGCCATAAAGGCGTATAGCTATATTATACTGCTTAAAGGTAACGTAAATATAAAATAAATCATAATTGAAAACCAATAATTTGTTCATTGCGTTTTCAATCCGAAAAAAATATGGTTGTCCAATATTGAAATATCATTGTACATATTTATGCCTTAAACCTTTAATGCCTTTTTCTATTTTAAGCTTTTGAAAAACTCTTTTCTGCATTTCATTTCCTTGCCAAATTTATGTCAGATTAAATAAAATATATTTAAAATTAAAATTGCTTTTGTTATTCGGTTTCTATTGGTTGGTGAAACGTTGGATTCATATTATACAATTCGTAGGTACCTACATTTTATACTATTCAATATAATCAATCGAATAGTATAATACCTGACTGAATAACCTAACAATTTAATAGAAAACATTTCAGCATTATTTAATATAATATTGTTCTATGACACGAAATTGTAATGAAGTATACTTGCACAGTCTAATTGAAGTAAGATTTCTATTTAAAAAAAAGTTCAAATCAAATAAATGAATAATTCAATGGGTACTTAAATTATTTCTAAATTCAAAATTTGAGAGTTGTATATTATTTAATTACATGTAGTTGTTAGCTAATTGTTTAAAAACTCGGGACATAATAGGTACCAGGTTAGGTTAGCCACCTATATTATGTATGGTTACGATATTGACAAGGTTAATGCAACTATTTATTTCTAATGTTCAATACGCTATTTTTATTTCATAAACAACAGATTCAAATCGTAACTCCAAAATTATATTGTTTTATATTTTAATTATATGGGTTTTAGGGTATATTATGTAAGTACAGTACTTATCTCTTTCTTGGGTGGTCATTGGTCACCAATCCAAGAACATAAACAACCGGAGGGGCAGCCTTACAGGTTAGGTTATTATCAGTTATTATTATTATCGGTGATTATCAGTCTGCAAAATCATACAAAAACAGCATGCATTTTGAATTTAAAATATTATTTGAATGCCTAAAAAAATCAAACTTCATAAATTTTGAATTTCAGAATTAGGACAGGGGGCTTACCAGGATATTACCGGCTTCCCAGTAGGTGTATATGTCCATGGGTAGGGACAGTGGCGTAACTGGATAAAAATCTAGAGGAGGGGGAGAGAATAATTTATTCACCAAAATCAAAAGCCTGACCACCCATCGGACAATAATAAAACGGGTGCAGGTTTAAAACTAATTTTATGGCTTGAGAGCGCTGGTCATGTCCGTAGTTAACAGCTGGCTGATGTACGCCTCATCGACATGGTCAGAAAGAGCAACAAAGTACGCTATTTGTCGGAGCTTTATTCGGTCTCAGAGGTTGGCGGCCCTTAGAGTGACGAGGGCGTACCGCATCGTCTCTGCCGAGGAACTTTATTCCTCGCGGGAACTCCACCGGGCGATCTACTCGCTTTGGAACGTAAAAGAGTTCACAGCAAAATGGATGATCCAGATAGAGTGGGCTCTAAGGATGAGATCTGAGAAGAGGGGCGCGACGTCCTGCCTGCTGCCTGGTCCATTAGGTGGAGGGACGGTAAGAACGCAGCCTGGAAGCGTAAGCTCCTCCCGGACCCGATAAGATAGGTGAAAAGACGTCCAAAAGATCTCACATTTCACATTACACAGGCTCTTGCGGGACATGGGTGCTTCACGCAGGGACTATTTGCATCGGAGGAATCGCGCCCCTGATGCGGCTTGCCTTAACTGTCAGCACCCGATGGAGACTGCTGGACATACCATTTTTTATTGTCCCCACTGGGAACCGATGCGGCTGGCAGTGAACGGGTTCATAGCCTCATAGGCAACCGAAACATCACTCCAAACGACGTACAGGACCTGTTGTGTGGTCCCACCGACGTTCCGATTTGCACGAACGATAGAATATTGGCTACTTCTCAACACGCCACGCGGGTCTTCTATCAAATAGTTGATGACATTCTTAGTTGCAAGGAGCAAGACGAGAGGCTAGCCGAGACTGAGCTAGAGCTGTTCTAAACGACTGAGACCCCTTCGGGCAATCAGCTGAGCGGGATTCCAGGCCGGTGGGTGCGTGCGACACCGGGCCGAGAATAGGATCGACAAATGCGACCGATATCAGTTATCCATGTATATCATATATTATTATACATCAAATAGGTACCAACTCTTATTTAATAATTTTTAAATACCGCTCTAGTTATTATATAAATAACAATTAATACGATATGATGACAATTAATTAAATTATAAAAAAATTTAAAAAAAAAAAATTTTAAAATTGAATAAATATTAGTTGTAAAATTTAAATCAAATATAAATTAAACATTACATTGTCAATAGTTAAAAATTCTTAAATTTAGAGCTGAAGTTAAAAATTATGCTCTCTATATGCATCTATAGATTATTATCTATTAGTGCTCTTTATGCTATATTCCTTTTCAAAAGTCTATTTTATAAACGAAAATACAACGACTATCATACGAGAAAAGGAATAAAATAGAATTTTTAGAAGGAATAAACCATAATGTTCAACTTTAACTTTAAATTCAATTTATATTTAATACATTAAATTAATCTCGTATTAAATAAATACGAGTTGGTACCTATATTTGAATAGTCTAAAATAATAAACATGAAACTCGGAAATATAATACGTAGTAAAATTATGTACGTTGTAAAAAAAAAACTAAACATTTTTGTTCGGCGATCAATTATCCTGGCTATAAATTGTATTTGCGATCAATTCACGGGATAACGGTACTGGGTTCAGAATACGTAATCGAATAATTCTTAAAAAACATATTCAGAATACATATTTGAATACTTTTAAAAGTATTCGAATATTATTAGAATATTTTTTTTTCATCACTAGTTTTTGTTGGTTTTGGAATGGTTGGAATTGGAAATTAACATTTATTGGGTAGATAATAATTTAAAATACATCAATATAATATAATTGCAAATCGTTGTCATATATTTTATAGTAAGTCTTTACAATTCAATCAAATACATTCTTATTACATTTTAATAACATAACTGTTTCAAAGTTGTCATCGCTCATACGACCACGTTTTTTTGTGAACACTACGCTTCCGAAATTCCGACACTAAAAACTCTTTCAACAGATGTACTACTTGGAAGGCGAGTGTTATATTTTATGAGTACCTTTTTTATTGAAGGTGTTTCATTTAATAATAAAAGTAATTTATTAGGACTTTTTGATAATAGTATGTGGATAAACATATAAGATAGTACGTGGACGAAAACTATAATGTTTATGATTTATAATAATATACCTTGTCACAACTTTAAAACTATTTTTCTAGATCGGAAAAAAGTATTTTTTAATGAATATAATATTTTTTTAAATTTTTTTATTTTATTTTTATTTTTAAGCTGAAAAAAATGGTTCTTTGTTTTTAGTTTATTCTTATTATGTTATTTCCATTTTATATATACTGTACTCTCTGCCCTCGCAGGCGTCACTTTCAATAAATAAAATTAGTGTCAGTTGTGATTTTGTGAATTCTTTAAAATGTACAAACCATATAAAAGTTAAAAATTGCATTTACTTGCTTAAAATCTAAATACATTTTATGTATAAGGTACATTAGTTACATGATACAGACATAAAAGTAATGTATAAATTATTATAAAATTATGATTTATTCTCAATTTCTTCTTTCAATTAAATGAACTGGTGCAGATGATTGTTTAGTGAATCATTCGATCAGTGCCGGCGCTAGAGGAGGACAAAATGGGACATATGTCCAGGGCCCCCCGCTTGTTGAAGGACACCGTAGTTTTTAATTATCATCTTAATATCGTAAGACACATTGACATTTTACATAACTACATTAACAAATTATAAATCTATAAATGTATTATTCTATACTACACATCACAAAATATGTATTATACTAGGTATATATTTTTCCAATCACAAGTTATTTGGAAAACGGTATCTAAATCTAGCCAAAAACATTTAGCTTAATTTTAATTACAAAGTAAATAGTTATCGATACGACAAAAGAGTAATATTTTGACGATACCCCTCGGATAGGATCCCTACAATCAATATTTATTATCTCTATATATAGTTATTGTTTTCTCTGTTCTTTATTTGGAATGGCTTCACGCGTATTGCCGTATGTCCGTATGGCAGTATTATAGAAGGGGCAGGAACTTTATTCTTAAAATATTTATTTGATTAGGTAGGTATATAAAATTCATATGTTCTTACTTAAATTATAATATAATATTGAATAATTTTGTTGACACATTAAAAAGACAATAAATAAAAATCATCTACATTCTTTATGGAGTTAAGTAAAAAGAAATAATATCAAAATCAATAATCTTCACATCCAGTATCTTTATTTTTTTTTAAACCAACGAACTATGTTTGGTCATCAAAGATAAAATATTAATATTAATTGATATTCATAGCTATTTTTTTACACAAGCTGCATATCTACATTGTGTTATACTGAGAGTACAGCTGTAACTGAAATCAACGTTTATGCAATTCTAATTTTGGTGTCTGTAATAATAGTAGTATAACACATACTAATGTCATGTAAATTGCTTTAATTATGATTATTAAATGAAATTAATCAATTGATAACTAACTTAAATAAACATAAAGAAAACAATACCTAATAATATGTATAATAAACTCATGTATCTACTAGGTATATTGTATAATTGTCTTTATGTATTTGTATATATATCAGTGTACCTATACCCGTAGTTATAATCTTTTATTTTGTAACAAAATATATCTGAAAAGGCAGTGTAATTACCTTCATTACATTTCATATTACATAGGTGTACTATATATACCTATATATGCATATATACATGTTTCTTTTTTTTAAATTTAATAAATTACATAATATTACTTGTGAGTTTTTTGGTTTTGTATTCGGTAGTCACGAGGTTATCCTATTGAATAGCTACTCGGTCTCATTATCTGTTACTCATGTCTGCAATTGTAGAATAGAAGTGAAGTCAACATCGTTCCAATCGGTCTGTATATTCACAGCCACAGATAATATATCATCAAAATAAAGACCAAACTACATGTTTATGTACCTAAGGGCAAATAAGGTGAGTACCTAGGTTGTTAAAGTTTATAATATAATATTGATGTTGTACAGGGCCGTAATACCGCTTAGGCTGTGTAGCCTACAGCCTAGGGCGGCAATTTTTTTTTTTTGTGTGACCCGAAAACTATGTTGAGATTGAGATATTAGTAAAATATCAATACCTATGTAAATTAGGCGGTAAATTAATTTCAGCCTATGGGCGGCAAAAACCTTAATCCGGCCCTGATGTTGTATATTAACCACAATATAAATGTAGTATATTAGTCAATTAAGCACACAAAATGTGAACCAAAAACGACATGATGTGATAAGATATGATTATACATTAAGAGGACGTGATACCCGCATGTGTTGTCTCCGTCTTACAAGTGCGTAACATAGCAAATTTTACGCTCAGCAGAACACGTGTAGCTCCGTTAGTTTAAAAATTAGTGCGAATTGACTTCTTATAAAATCTAAAGGTAAGATTATTATCTAGTCAACCTCATAGGTTTTTTATTATATTTTAATTTTAACGCGAGTTATGAGTATTTTAAAATTGCAAATTTTTTATACATCTTAAAATACTCATAACTCGAGTTAAAATTAAAATATAATAAAAAACCTATGAGGTTGACTAGATAATAATCTTACCTTTAGATTTTATAAGAGGACAATACGCACTAATTTTTAAACTAACGGAGCTAAACGTGTTCTGATGAGCTTAAAATTTGCCATGGTACGCACTTGTAAGACGGAGACAACACATGCGGGTATCACGTCCTCTTATTTTCAATAGAACTAATAGTAGTACCACTGAACTATGCTGAATTAAATTGTTTATTTTCTTTATTATTTATTAATGACAATTTGCATTTATAATCATTTTATATTTTAAATTACTTATAATACATACACATAGATTTATTTTGATATTCATTACTTTTTGATTTTAGTAATATATAAAACTCCTGTCTTCATTTTTTTGTTTTAACTTGTTTTAAACATTATACTTATTATTTAAATAGTAGGTACTTTTTAGTTTTTATTGTTTTAAATAGATAATTACCAAAAATAAATATCACCTATTTATAATTTCCATAGAGTAATAATACTCTATGATAATTTCTAATATTTATGATAATTTATTCTATGGAAATTTATTCTGATATTAGACAAAAAATAAAATAACTTCCTATTTAAATACATTTTTTTAAATTTGTTGGAATTTATTATACCTATTTGTTTACTCTCTCTGGTCCACACTCAACCTAGACAAAACACATTTACTCAGAATTGTTTTTTAAGTAATCTTAAAAGTAAAATCACCCATTACAAAAAATATAGAGGATAATATTTTTGAGGGATCGACATATCAATTTGTCTAAATATTGCCTCAAAACCATTTTAAATGTAATTTAAATGTAGGTACATTTTGTTGTTGTTTATATTAAAAATTGAATACTAAGTCAAATAACAATATAATATAAAATCGATATCAAAAATTTTATTCTACATCTTTTTGTAATGGGTGTTTTTAGTCTAGTCTCTAAGATTACTTAAAAATCATAAAAAATTAGAAAAATGATTTTGCAATTTTGCATAAATGCATTTTGTCTACTGTTATCAACAATGATAAACGGCATAATGACGTCATGGACAGTAGGACATTTTTCCTGCTATGATCCATTCGTTCATTTTGTAATTTTAAGATTGGCATTGACTCGTGCATATTAATAGCTAATAATGAGGTTTTCTTTTTTTATAAGTTATGCAAAGCATTGCCAATTTACTATTTTTTTTACAAAACATGCCTGTTGTATACATATTTTTTACTGATTATATATTTTTCTTTTCTAAACAGGAAAAACATAAAAAATATTTTTTATTGATGTATGATGATGTGATAATGTTATGTGTAGTAACACTTATGTTCTTAAGAATCAAATAAAAATTTTAATTTTTTAATAGGTATTCAAATTTTATCCAAGTAGGACTGTAAGTTGAAACTAAAAAATTTTACTGAATTAAAGACCTACGATTATTATAAGTATGTTGATAACTAGTAACTAGGTGTAAGGTTTTATAGTTAAATTGTAAACAATCGTTTAAACATTATATTCATCAAAGTGCTGATATACGTGAGATATGTTCATCATATGGATACTACAAAATATTCTTTAATCACTAAAATATGATTTTTTATGCAAAATAAATTTTTTCCTGTGAATTTTGTGTTTCTTGATTCGTAAAGATTTCTCAATTCCATTTAAGATCACACGTAAAAAATATTAATGAATCATTAAAATCATAATAATCCGACTTCTATTTATCACATGAAAATTCTTAATGTACATTAACTAGCTTAATGGGGAAACATCATTTATTAAAAAAAAAAAAACCAATAACAATAATAAAAAACAACATTTCAACATTTCGAACAGGTATCACGGATTAAAATAATTTAGATACTAAATATGCTGACAGAGCTACTATAGTACAATTTATAGTTGTTAGAATAATTACATCACGGTCAGTGTATTTCCAGTCTGGCTCTACGATACTTGTCGGTTTATCTGAATTTAACTTGAACTGTGCATTTTTCAACATTTTATTTTGTTTTTGAACTTGTAACAATAAATGTTTTATTTGATCACTTTTATTTGAATTTGATGAATCCAATTTGGCATCCAACACCATTCTTTTGAATTCATTCATTTTCCATGCATTGATTAAAGTACTTCCAATTATACCAATAATAGTACCCAGAATTGAGCCAACAATAGATACATATTTAGTCCTCTCCGCTTGTATTCTCTCTCGGTCATGACTATCTTTCAATGTGGTGGACAGCAATATGAAACTATCTCTTTCCTCTTTTTCACTATAGTTAACCCGATCGATGATAGAATTTTCTTGTTTTAATAAATTGTGTTCCTGTGTTACTAATTCAATATACCTATCTTCTGATCTAGAAGTATTTAGAAGTTCATTTCGAATATCTTTTAGTTTATTTTGAATTGTTCTTAGTTCTACTGATACATCTCTTCTTCTATCTTGAGCATTCATAAACTGTTTTTGAGACTCCAACACTCTATCTTGGGCTACTCGAACTTCACTTAAGCCAGTCACCCGTTCATACCATGAAACAACTTTATCATATTCTGGACGATAAACCGCAAGTCTGTTATATAATTCAGCTCGTGAATTATTTGATTCAGAAAGTTTGGTTTGTGCTTTTTCCTTCATTATTTGTAAAAATGTTTCCATATGCTTTTTAAATTTCATGGTTCAAACTATATTAAATCAACAAGTCACAATCTCTTTGATACCCACTGATAAATTTTGTTGAACCAGCATACTTCTGAAAATAAGGAAATTGATTCTGTGAGATTGAAAATAAACTCTAATTTAAATTTTATAGTACAATGGATAAAAAAACCTGTATAAAACATGATTTAAGAAAATAAAAATCAGTCTCAATAGTTAATAGTAACATTACATATGATTTATATAAAAATAAAATAATAAATGGGAAAAATTGAAGAAAAAATGTATTTCAATATATTCAATAATTTGAACTATGATAAGCAAGTGAATTTTAAAATCATCATGTCAATTTCAGATTTAATAACAAGTAGTAATTTTGTACGCTGGCTTTTATGTTATGATTGCAATAAGATCTATTTAAATCAAATACATTGTTAACTAAATAATAATTTGTTTTATTGAAATATATTTTTTCTATTCTTAACATTAAGTATGTATAAGGGATAAATGATTAAAAAATAAACCTTATTTCCAGAAGTAAATACTGCCACTAAAGATGTGATGTGTAGAATATTTGTACATAGTTTCGTAGTGAACAATATAGACTAATTAAATAACAAATGTGTTAGCAACTTTGAATGTTTGAATGTCAGTGAAGAATTCAATTTACAATTTAATTTTTAAATAGATTACATTATCATGGGTGTGACAATTGACATATGTATTTTAGGATAATTTAGTTACACATGATTGATTAAAGGTAAGTCTTGCTTAAAACCTATTTATAATACATAAATAGGGGAATAATATATATTAATTTACATACTTGTTTAAATCAAAAACTTTGTTATCTAATGTAGTTAAATTATAATCAATTAAAAGGAACGGTAATTTACCAGTTTGAATTTTCGACATTCAAATCACATAATATATATTGGTATAACAAGTAAGTACTAATTATGAACATTTTACATTTTTACTATTTAACACACAGTATGTGACTTCATTGAAGTAATGAACTATGATTGTATTGTATGAACTTTAAGATTATTTTTTATCCTCATTTCAACTATCAAGACATCTGATAAAATTCTGGTTCTGTTTCTGATACGGTATGATTTATGGTAATAAGTTGAGTTTAATTAATAATTGTCAATTGACCAATGAAATAGGCAATAGCAGATTACAGTTATCAAATGATATTTTGACAAGTTTGCCAACTGCTTACACCATAAAATTATTGTGATATACTTTTTCAATTTTTACTAAAAAAATATTATTAAATCTAATTTCGATATAATATTTGATTCATTTTGATTTTTAAAAAACCTGTGCTTGATAAATTATTTTTGACAAAATTGTATTGGTGTTTTTAAGTACGAATATAAAAAAAAAAAAAATGGAGAAAGTTGATGTCGATGAAATGTGTTTGTGTTGATAAACGATTAAAATGGCCGCCGTTTCGTTTCGAGTACAACAAAAATTTGGTGCTTATTGATTCGTTTTTTTAATTTCCAAAACAGAAATTACGTTAAGTCTTCGTATAAATGGATCGACTTGTGGAAAAACCTTTTTGTAAGTTTTGCACTGTAAAATAAAGGACGTGAATTTACCGCTATGCTGTAGTAAGTACTGCCAGTGATTTTTTTTATTTGAAAATTTATATTGTGAATGTTTATAATGTCCCTTGTGCTCGTGAGTATATGATAGTGAACCTTGTGAAAAATTTTGTAATAAAATCATAAAATGAGCAAAAGAACCGGTCGTAAGCCAAAACGTGAACGTACGTCAAGGCGTCGTACTAGGCGGCATTCGTCTACGTCTGAAACTTCATCAGAAGATGTGCCACCCCCTAAAGTTGGCAAAACCCGAGCTACTAGCAGAGTTGACGAGGGTGAAAGGAAGGTTGCACTTACGATAAAACTGCCTAAGCCAGAAAGTAATGATTGCAGTGAAGAGAATACCACTGGTATGTGGAAAGTTGAGTGTTCCAATGGATCAGATGGTGATATTCAGAAGTTAAAAATTAGTTTGAGGCGTTCTCCTAAGGATTTACTTAGAGAACAGGCTGCTGAAGCTAAATATTCAGCTGAAAGAAAAGAAAAAGAAGAAGCTGCAGGCAGTTCAACAAACACATCTATGTTGGATGGTAGCGTTACAAATTATTTAGAACAGTTTTGTAGTACTGTGGCTATTGAAGAAAGTGAACAAAACATAGTTGATTCTAGTGAACAAGGTAATGCTAAAAGATATTTACATTAACACTAACAACAATAACCTAATTTAGACATTTTCATCGGTTTTTATTAGGTATATTTTAGATACTTGGGTAGTTTGTTGTAGATAATAATATAACAAAACATAATTCAACTATTTTTTCAATAAAAAGATTATGTTAATATTTTTCTTGTAGGTTAGCTTACAATAAATGTTTTTCATATCACATTTAAGTATTCAAAATAATATCAATTGTAATAATTACAAACAATTTTAACTGTTCAGACTTTAAAAGTTAATTAATGTGTTCAACCAAGTATTGATAGTGTTAGAAAAATTGAGTTTGTGCATACATTTTTTATTGCACTAACAAATTGTATTAAATTATTTTCATATTTTACAGTGTTTGTTAGTATAATATAAAATATTGAGTATTAGGTATAGGTAACATTGAAATAATGAAATAGTTAATTATGAGTTTAGTTTTATTAAATACGCCATTTAATACGTAAATACATAATTTTATTTATCAATGTAGGTATAAACAAATATAATAATGTTCTTAGGTACCTATATTTAATAAGAAATAATGAAATTCATTAACTGCAGTGTTAATTTGTTGTCTTACTAACATTTCTGCTTTCAATTTATTTACTGTACAATGAAATGAAAACAACACCAAACAAATTTTTTAGTGTTTTATTTTTGTAATAAAAATCTATTTTTTGTTCTGTAGTTAAAAATTATATATCTATACAAATTTTAAATTTTTGTCACGCTAATAAACCATTTGTTTAAATTTCTCCCCACATTTTGTATAGATTATATCTACTAACTAAGGATCAACAATTAATGCTTGTTTTTTTTATTTATTCAATTTAGGTATCTAATATTTTATCAATTTAACAATGATATTAAATCAAAAAATTGAATTGAACCTTAAATATTAGGTGTCCATATATTAATCAAAAAGACGTTTTTATGTTTACAGAATGATGCATCAAATAACTAACAATCTCATTATATTTAGATTTCCTTGTTTCTTAAAAGATAGTAATCCTAAACTGTATTATTTTCATTTCCAGTGCAAGTTATCCCTCCCAATGAACCATCATGCAATCAAGAAAATGATGATGACCAAATTGACAGCGTTGAAGTTTCATCTGAATTCATAACACCTGATGAAGAACCTATTGTAGAAAATACCTCTACTGATGAACAACTTATTGATGCAGTAGTTAGTGAATCTAAAGTTGAAGAAAAAGAAATTCACGAAGAAGTTGTAGAACCTGCTGCTATCATGGTAGAGTCAATCAATTCCATTAATTCATCAAAAGATTTTCCAGACTCTACAGTCCGTCCATCCGTTGATGAATTTGATGTATCAGAACCTGTTTTAGAAGAAAATTGTGTAACTATTGGAGAAGTTATTGATATTCCAATAGCTTTAAATGAAAAGATTCAGGATATTGTACCAGAATCTATTGAAAGTGTAGTAAATGAACCTGAAGTCTTAGAAACTGCATCAAATGTTGAGATAAATACAATAGATGAAAACCCAGTACAAGAAGAGTTCAATAAACCTGATTATATTAATGATTCAGAACAAATGGAAGATGTTGTACAATTAACTGTTGAATCACCAGATTTAGTTGATGATGAAGATCCTAAACCAATTGAGGAAGAAACTAAACTAGTTGGAGAAGAAGAACCTAAACCAGTCTATGAAGAAGAATCCAATTCAGTTAATGTAAATGAAATAGAATCTAAACCAGTAAATGAAGATGAATCTAAATTAGTAGATAAAAAAGAAATTACACCAATTGAAGAATCTTATAAAGTTTTATCATCAGATATACCTAATATAAAACAGGTTGATGGTGAAAAAGAATTAAATGAAACGCCAAAACAATTGTCTTCACACCCAAAACGTAAATGGGGCTCTTGTAAAACAAGAACACCTATAACGATAAGTCCTTTTACTTTAGGTACTATAATAGAATCTAATGGGGATTCTATTGCTGATAATGGTGAGTATCGATCAGAAGAAGGAGAAATACAAAGGACAGATTCAGATGACGAACAAGATGTTGAAGAAGCCATGGAAATTAACGACACTATGTTAATTGATCACGAAGCGGTTGATTACGAAGCACCAGAAGAAGAAGAGAAACCTTTCATAGATAACGATGATAATAAATCGGATAAGTCATTGGGAGAAGAAATAAATGAAGTAGAGACAAAAAAAAAATCATCTGTAAAGCGTACTACAACTACTAGTGTAATTCGTATTACAAACCTTGTCAGGCCATTCACTGTGGGCCAACTAAGAGATTTGTTGCAAAGAACAGGAAAAATTGTTTCTAATGGATTTTGGATAGATACAATTAAATCCCAATGTATTGTTGAATATGAAAATGAAGATCAAGCCATTGAAACTGTATATGCACTCAATGATTCCCAATGGCCTTCCACCAATCCAAAATTTTTGAGAGTAGTTTTTACAAATAAAGAAGAATTAAATAAAGCCCTGAGTGGAACTCATCCAGACCGATTAGATAAACAAAAAGAGTCTAAAGTAGAAAAACTTAGAACACAGGTAGAAAATCATTTTATTTTACGAGAATGGGATAGAGGTAAATTGGAAGATATGAATGGTGAAGATGAAAAAGATGAGAAACCTATTAAAAGAAAAATATCTGACGATCTTCATACTATAAAAGATAAAAAATTAAAGAAGGACGAAAAAGATCTACAAGATAAACATAAAAAGTCAAAAACCAAAACACCAGATCGTATTCCTACAAAAAGTTTAGATGAGCTTTTTCGGAAGACCAAAACTACTCCAACCCTTTATTGGTCTCCACTTTCTATTGAACAGATTGCAGAGAAAGAAGACCAACGACGTAAACATCTTGCAGAGATGGAACGGTCTCAAAAGACTGACCGTAGGAGAAGAGATAACCTTCATTATCCTAAGAGACGTTAGAATTTATGTATTACAAGTATTTTATATTTTAAAAAGAATACCTACATTTTATACAAATCGGTAAAACCTTTGAGTTTTGTCACCATGTACCAAAGGGTTAACTCATTACACATAGTAAAAACCGCATAATTATTGTAGGCTAATTTTTTCATATACTGTATTTTTTTTAGGGATATCACAATCCACAAACTGTTTTTATGATATTTTGATTATAATTCGTCTTTACGTTAAATAATTTTATTTATCATAATAAAGACTGTATAAAATAAAATTACCTACTGTTATTTTTGTATTTACTTGATGTTTAAATTTCATATTAGTTCATTTTATTGTTTAGAAATAATTTTGCCTTACAACCAGGTGTTGTGGTGTTTATTATGTTAGCAATAACATTAATTTATATTTTTCATGCTTGAATTAACTCCTGAAAAATTTATGTGCAAACACTGTATAAAATGTTTTAAAAGCTATTAAAGTTTATATTGATCAGAAAATATAAAAATAATAATAAAAAATGACAATTTATGAACACAATTTGGTTTAATATACAATATTTTACAGTTAAGTTACAATTTATGAATGTTGGAATTTTTTTTTTTTGTTTTCTTGGATTCATTTTATTTTATTAGTTTAATTGTCAAACTTAATAACAAAAGGACCATGGGCTATATAATATTTAAAAAAGACTGATTATTGATGTCAGGATAAGAAAAGTTTAACATGTTTATTGGGTCAATATGGTTTTTTGTTTATATTATTAATAATATTGTTCACTAGTATGATATTAATGATTGTAGACTTCATAAATACAGTTATTGCAGCTTATAATTTTAATCAATATAATTGTACAGAAAGTAAATTATATCAGAATTATATTCCCAATGTTTGCACTCTGTGCATACTGAATACCGATCATTTGGTAACTATCGCCTTTACATTGTATTTTGTTATATTTTCTTAGATAAAGTTATGGTTCAACTTTGTTTTTTTCTAATTAAATTTTGTTATATTAAGTAAAAAATTTAACACCTTAGTATAAATAAATCAACTTAATGTGTTCAAAATAAATATTTTCTAAATATTGCGTCTTTGGATATGATTCAATAATATACATTTTTGTAATTATAAATAATGTTTTTAATATAATTTGGAATTGGAAGATTAGTTTTAAGATTTCACCTTATTAAAGAATTATTAAGTAATAAATATATGTCAATTAAAATACAATTAGATACTCTACTCAAGTTTAGAAGGTACCTCGATTGCTGACTTGTGCACAGGGATACAGCGCAAATAGCAGAGGGGCCTGGAGGGTTTAAGACCCCCTCCAAATAACCTCAAGATTTTACACCATATCGAAGGAATAAATAAAAAAATGTTCATCTTTGCATCACAATTATTCAGCCCCTCCTCCAAATCTCAATAGTTATTGGCTCCTATGAAACAAAAAATATCTACACTGCAGGCGTACAGATGGTTGACTTGGTAAGGATAACAGACGAGTGTATCTGATTGCTGTCGAGGTTCCTTTTTTAACATGACTGGAGTATAGATAACATTTTATATTCATAATATTAAAATTGTGTAAATAAAACTTATCAACGAATGTAAAGTATGTATCAAAATATAGTAAAATTATATAGATCTTAAATTAGTTATTTTAAACCTGCAATAGTTTTACAAAATTTGAGTCATTTAAAAATGAGCGGTTCAATTTGTTTGTAGATATGATGTTGTAGCTTATATAATTGGCCTATTATCTAATTATTTTTTTGAGAAATGAGTGTACACTTGGTGAGAAGTTGGTAAAATATTGGTAGACATTAGGTAACAATTTTTTTTTTCTAATAACCTTGAACTCTTTCTAGACGTACAAAAATTATTTTATATTAACAATACAGTTGATTTCCCAAGACCAACAACAAACATATATCATACTATAGAATACAAAAAAATGTTTTTGTAGCAGTCAGTGAGTTTTTAACACAATATTACAATTATTAAGAAAATTATTTGAGTTTTGAATATGACAAACTTCACCTTGAACATATCGTTAAACCTTAAAATATTAAAAATTAAATAACTACACTTTATTTAAAAAAAAAAAACTAAAATATTAAATTGGAAATTATTCAATATTGAAAGTTTATTGAACAAGAAATGAGTACAGTTGAATACTGGACAGATTAAGAACAATTTCATTTGAAAACCTGATGGATTTGTATTGTTAAAAATCCTAAGATCTCTGTACTTATACTAAACAGAATGAATTCATTTTCACAATTGTAAAATAATTATAAATGCCAAAAGTTTATTTTTCTTAAACAATTTTAAAGTTAACACAATACAGCATTTCATAAAACACATTATCAAAGTATTTTTGTTTAAAATTACAAATACAACTATGTATTAACACTAGCTTGTATTTTTTCTAATAATAATTCCAATCTTTCTTTCATAACCGGTTGACCTTTTTTTGTTTTTTTTCCAAGTTTTTTATTTTTAAACTTTTTCTTTTGTTTATATTCTTCTAGTGCCTGCCGAATTTCTTCTTTTTTTTTCGATGCTTCAAGACGCCTAGCTTTCTTTTCCTCTTGGATTTGATTGTAACGTTCTTGTGCTTCTTTATGAGGATTTGACCTGAGAACAAAACATAACGTTTATAAATATTTTAAGTATTATAAATATTGAATGATAATTTGGAAGTTAATAAAAGTATAGTTAAGTCTTGAAGTATTGTATATAACTGACAATTTATTAGCAGCTAAGTTGTATGACAGAGAATACTCATAAAAAGGAAACATTTAAATACAAATCTGGGCTCTGGCAAAATAAAATTTTGCATACCATCAAAGCCCAAAGGATTTCAGAAGATAATAAGAAAGGGACTGGCAAGTATAAAATTTATGTTTATTTTTTAACAATTTAATATTTAAGTTTCTTTTTTTACCTTTTTTGCTGTTTAGTTAGATTGGTGTCTTCATCATTAAATATATTCAAAGGTCTCTCATTACCAGTTTTGTTTAACTCTTTGTAGTAATCACGAATTACAGCCTTTTTGCGACGCTCATCCCAATCTTGGACTGAAAAAAATATGATATTAATCTGAACAAAATACAGAGAAGACAGTCTGTCTTAGGAATAATATCATATTATATTAGTTCTTTATATAAATATTTTGGTCATATTTCAACTATTTCTGAGATGATTCCTACATAAATGTAAGTTTTATTATATATTTTTTTATAATAGTAGAAAAAAATCTAAATTGCAATGGTAGCATTAGTTAACCAATGGAAATAATTTATAATGCTAAAATGCTAAATAATATAATGGTTTAAAAAAAAAAATAACAAATTATGTGAAAAACATTGGGCATGATAAGAATAATATCTAGTATTTGATCTACTATTATGGATCACATTTTGACAATAATTGTTTTCTTAAATTCTTGTATTTCATTTTAAATAAATAATTTTTTTTTAAGTCGAAATACACAATCTATATCATAAGACATAATAAGTATATAGGATAAAAAACATATAACAGAGTATACAAAATAAATATTAAGTTATTTTTTTTCTTTATTATACTGTATTACATTTTTCATCTTATGGATGTACTATGAATACAATTAAAAATAAGAAATTACACTTTGGATAATTTATATTTAGATATTATGCTTACATCTTTGTTTATTGCTGTATTTCTTTGTTCTCCATTTTTTTTTATCGAATGGTTTTTTTGTTTTTTCTACTTGAGATGACATGTTTTAATTTTGTGTTGATCAGTTGAGCTAGTTTTTTTCAAAAGTAAGCTCAAAAACTGACCAGTCACACAACACTCACTAACTAGTCTATGACACTATAGTAATGAGTAATATATTTTTTAGGTAATATACTAATAGTAAGTATAGACAGTATAGACAGTATGTCAGTATAGTTACTTTGCAGTTTACATTCAAAAATTTAAGAATTTAAAAAACCTAATACCTATTATCTTATTACATTAAAATTTTATAATTTTACTATCACGACTCATATTATCACAGAAACAAAAAATGATAAGAATTTTCTTTTTTCGAAATTGATATCGATAACATCGGGCCTGTGTAACCATGTTCATAAATTTTAGACATATTGTGTTAATAACCTTAAATGAATAATTATAGTATAATATTCAATTTATTTAATCATCAAACTTGCTATTTTCACTGTTTTGGACGTTTTGGTGCTATTTTATTATACCCAAGTACCCAACTACCGAAGTGATTCATTCCAAAATCCTATCCTAAAGCCTATCTACATAAATTACGTGTCGTATATTTTTTATTTAAATTTGGAACCTTTAGAGAATGGCTAAATTAATAAATAGGTAATATAAATATTTAAAGCCATGCCTTAGAGTACCATAATAGAGTAGCCATATTGCCCATATTGGTGTTAGGTGCTAAATTGAAAATCATGATATTATCAAATTCTTATTATAATTTTGCTGCCGACTTTGTGGTGGTTGTAATTTTTTACTATCATCAAAACTTATTCCTACAGTATTTTCCGAAGTCTACCACCAGTGTTTGTACGCTCCGGCCGAGCTGCCCTGCAACCCTTTTGAGCTTTCTGACGTGCTGACACAAAAAGGACCCCCATCCAGTCCATCGGACCTCGAGATGTCCGTTCCAAAGGACGCAGGATCCAACGCGTCGCTGCAGGAAAATGGTGCTGTGAGTTCGATGGATACGCCGTAAGGAGTTAACGCGTTATCGTGTACGTCCGTGCAGTCGGCCCCCGAACTACCAGCAACATCGCCCTAAGTCCGGGAGACAAGCGAATTTGAGGACTGTTCAGCGCAGAGTCGATGGTCCTCAGCGCCAAATATACATTTAACTTTTGGACTGGTGGACCACCCGGGATGGGAAACCAAATGCAGTGACGGCAACGAGCAGGAGTTCATCAGGGACCCGATAAATCCTAAACGGCGTCGCTCAATTTGGAGCCGGACGAAGAAATTCGTCCGGCGCATGTTTTGCTGCGCCGTTTAGAGGGTGACCGCAACCACTTAGTTGCTGAATGAAGAATTCATTATCACCGAAATAATTAGAAAACAATTTTTGTTCATGAACTTGATTTACATAAATAAACTTGCAGCTTTGTTATGCTACTTGTCTAGTTGGTTTTTAATTGAAATAGTATTATATTATAATCAAACGCATCAACATTCAACAACCAAGCGTAAAATTAATTTATGTAGCTTGTGAAAATCGTAACTATATTGTAAATCTCTAACCTCTATAATATTATAACAAAAAAATCCTCGAACAAAAAAAATAAATGTTTGTATTAAAATTGACATTCAAATAGATTTCCAAATAATTAGGTTCTTTACGGTTGTATCTTATATTACTTAAAATATGTTTGCACAAAGAAAAACTACGTTCTGAAATGAAATATGCAGAAAGTACATAACTCAGGTTGATACTTAATACAACACAATATTTGATCAGATTTGATTCATCTTGTGCGCAAGCACAGGTGCAATGTCAATTAAAGTCGGTCTTTAGTTATAAGTGTTATAACTTATAAGCAGTGCTGGAGAGTTACAGAATTTGCTAATTATTATTTATTTTTGGCTCTAGCAGATAGTGCCACTGAAACTTATGTCAACATTATGTTACAATTATCTCAAATATTAAATTTGAAAATTCTGTTCTTTTTTTGTACTTATATTTACTAATATTTTATTCACATGTTTTAAATTTATTGACCAGTTGTCCGGAACTGTCTTTAACTGTTTTGTCTTCATTATCTTGTTTGCGACAAAGTCAGTTGCTTACAAAACTCAGACGACATTTGAACGATACTTTTTAATACGTGACTCGCGCTGTAAATATTATCATATTTTCTTATTCTTATATGTTACAGCTAATGGCCCCAGTTGCCGAAGCTTAAAAAAAAAAAATTATATTCTCATGGCGATTACCAGGCCCTGTTCGTTCTCAACTGCATCCCGCAGTGGGGGGGGGGGGGCGTACCTATGTATAATACAACAATAGATAATAATATTATATTATTAATTGAAGGAAAAATGTTTATACGATAGGGATGACAACACGTGACCACATGACTGGACGAGAACAATTTATCTATTCACTTAGAACATGTACATCAGGTATACATTTCGTGTGTTTTTGTTTATGGCTTTATAGGTGGAAACAGCAAGATAAAGAATGAACTCATATTGTAAATACATAGTGGAAGTGGTGGGTTTTCCATAACGAATCGATAGAAATTTTACATTTTTTTTTTAAAAAGTATTTAGCCACGGCGTGGCTTTACTTTATATTATGATGGGTACGAACAGGTATGTAGGTACTATAAACTGCATTATAATAACTACGCTGTCGTACAGTGTACACACACATTATAGAAAATAAATTTGACTTCCATATTATTATTCATGGGGCGCAGCTAGGGTAGTATGTACGGGAGTGCTATATAGGAGTCTAGAACTTTATTATACCTTTTTGCGGAACGCATGTGGGGACACCTTCTTTTTTTCTGAATCTAAATCAATATAGGTACATAAAGTACATTAAATAAATGTATGGTGTAATGAATGTGTAATATATAATGTTTTTAAGTCAAAGTACTAATAAAAAAATTATTTTTTGCAGTTGGTGATTATAAATTCCAAAAATCAGGATTTTAATAATTTCATTATTAAAAGAAAAATATGGGTGTGAGCATACACTTGTACAACTATAACAAACGCTTATGTACAAAAAAGTTGAATACTAAAAACACAGACGGTGAAATAATGTTGACGAATTATTCACTTTATACTGTTTCTCAAATACAAAATAGATAATTATACAGTTTTTAGGGTTTTAAAGACTTTATAAATTAAACTAATAAACTATAATGTATGTATACACATATTCACTATATACCTAGTTAATATTTTTTATTATTTTATACAAATATACAATATAAATTGAGTTAATACATTTGAACAAAAAAAGTTACGTTTAATGGATATTAATATCATATCGAGCATTTTAAATTACCCCAACACTTAATAGTTAATTAAATTATTTTTTACGGCTTTTATTCAACTGCATGGTATACGTATAATAATTTGTAACTGTGTTACAGTAATCTGCTGTAGTAATCAGTTCTCAGTACCTATTTCCATATTTGTTACGACGAACAATACGATAATAATTTATAATACTGCAGTCTAAGACTTATAACGTACCTACTTTTCGTATGATAGATTTACCGTACCTACATCATCACATCAATATATCGAATACCGCAGCACTGAAGGACTCGTCCGATGTCAAGATCCAGTCCTTGTCAGAACGCGCGTGCTCCAGGTTTTTGACGATCGCCGGACAAATCGCCTGAAAGGGTTGGACGATGGTGATCTCGGGGTGTTTTCCACTGCACAGACGATGTAAATCGATGCCTTAATAAATGGCAGTCCAGACGAATTCTGCAGGAGGGGAACTTGAGACAGAGCTGCCGTTCATCGGATCCGCGGAGCTGAAGTTTTTTTGACGTTCGCCGAATCGTTCAACGTGCCAGAAACGATACCGGTCACCGTAGAAGAGTTGTAGCAAAATCGAGATGCTGTCACCCGGTTTTTTCGTCTTTGGTACCGGTGGTTCTGCCGGTCGTAGCCGACGCGCCGCAGTTAAGTATGATACGCAAATCGTCATCATCACAAATTGGTGACGCAGAGTCTAGAGACACTCGACACAACTGCTAGATTCACGGTAACACGGTAGCCCGGGGCGGACGCGGAGATGTGGAAACAGACTCTACGGTAACCGCGGTCAGCGTCCTAGACGCCGCTCACGGTGGAGCAGGACGAAGAGATTCACCCGGTGAATGTTTTCGAGTTCGCCGAGTTTGTTCCACTCTCCTCCGGCTGTACCCCGTTCGCTCTGCACTTTTTTTGTTCACCACGCGCCCGCTGTGTTTGCCGAACGATCCGTTCGATGTAATATTTACGTTCGCGGTTCGCCATATTGTGCGCTTTCGTACCGAAATCTCTCCGCACTCGAGTGACCGGACGAACGCCTATTGTGTTCTATACCTGTTAGGGCAGTTTTTCCACTCGTACTTCGTGTACCGTGTCGACGTCGGATGTCCGCACTTGGCCGAGCACACCTGCCTTCTGTTGCCAGAATCAAAGCGTTAGTTGGACATTAATGTTGAGCTGTTCTAACCTTGAACCAAAGGGAATGTTCTCGAGGACGAGTTCAAGTACAACAATTATACTATTGTAAACAACAAGATTGCTATAGGTATTATAGTATTATTAACAAACAAATCAACGTGCTGAAGTAAAATTACTTTATGTGGCTTGTGAAAATCGTGTCTACATTATACTTTCGGGATTTTTATGACTGTTGTATCAGTTTCAAGCTGGTATTGAATTCTCAAACTTTTTTACCAAAGAACAAAAATGTTATTAACATATTAAGGTACATCGAAAATACTAAAAACACTACGATATCATGCGAAAAATGATATATTTATCCTTAGGTACTATAAACTTACAAACAAGATCTTGAAGTTTTGAAGTTTTATGACCATAATTTCCAAATTAGTCATGTGAAAATTCACAATTTTTTAAAAAAAAATTAACAAAAACTGCCTAGAAATTAAACTACATTTGTTTCAATATTTTCATCTAATAGTTATTTCTTAAATACAATTTCTGAAATATCTGGAAAAAACAATGTTAAATAATAAACAAATTATAATTTTCATAAAAAAATTATATCTAAGTAAAACAAAAATGAACACAACGATTTCTTTATAAGCGTTTAATGTTTTTATCTTATAGGAAAAAAAATACCTACTGTACATTTTTTATAATATTAATATATTATATACTATCGAAAGAATCAAGTAATTATGTTAGGTATAATATTATCATTAGTAATAATACAGACCACCTGAGCCAAACAGTAACGATTTTAGTTATTTTATTGTAAGTCATAAAACATTATTTATAAGTGCTCGAAACTTTTCGCCATTATTTAAGTTAATTGTTATTTACAAATGTATAATACACAATGAAATTTAAATAATATTTGAATTAATTCTAAGCTATTTATACGACGAGTCTATTTAAACTATCCTACGAAATTAAGTCATACGTGTATAATAATAGCTATTATTCCACTATATTATATTTTATAATACTATTTTTGGGTATATAATAATAATATATTCGATTAGTGTGTAGAAAAAAATCCTTAACGATTCTGAGCGAATACAGTCTGTCACTCTGTCAGCCTAAATTACTAAGTACATTTTTAATTTTATAATTTTATAAAGCGGTTTCGGGATGGTCCTGCATAGACCTAATGGTAAATACTATTGTACATTATGCGATAACATTAATTGTACATGTGAATTGTGAGTGGCTTATAGGCGTGGGCGTGACTGCACTGTGCACTGTGCATATCGGATATTCTGCAAAATATTAAGTCATAAACTCATAAGATATAAAAATAATATTTTTGAGGTTTACTTATGTAAACTTTTGGAAAATCCATACAAATTTCAATAATTTGATACATGTATTTGTATTTTGTAACTATTATTTTATTTTTATTTAGTGGTTCTCATATTTTATTTAGTGTTTATATTTTATTAGATATTTTATTTTACATTTAGTTTAAATGATGAGATTATTTATCAAAGATGACACATCATATAAACATTTTTGATTGTATCTTGATACTATAAAAGATAAATGATAATTAATTATTCATTTTATTATGCTCAACACTGAAGAGTAGGTACACAATTTTTCTATTTCTTAATAAAAGTACAGGGTTTCGCTGGTAAATATTATGTTAGTTATTAATTATTACTAATTAATAAACGCCAAAATCGAATAAGAATACATTAAAGGAATTAATAATGATGTACACAGTATGTATATAACACAATATTATGGGCCCATCTTTAAAATTCCGAGTAAATGATTCGATTCTGTAGGAGACACAATTTTAAAAATCCGTGCACGGTGTTTCAGCAGAGTAGTACGATGGTTAATGGTTAACACCGATATATATCCCGCGGTGTGCACTATTGCAGATAATAACATAACATTTTATTTATATTTATTAATGGACCGCATTAATACGACCGAAGCACATTATATATACGTAAGGGCGTACAGCAGTAAAAAATAATGTCTAAATATTGCTTTATTTCAAATCATCCGCATTTAAAGACCAACAATAGTATATATAGAGTATAGTTTGTCCACTGCCCGCGGTCTAAGTGCTGTACTGCAGTTTTTGTGGATTTGGTCGAGGGTTCCACTCTGCCCATAACCCACTCATTGTTATAAAAAAATATAATTACACAGGATTTGAACATCATCGTCACTTTATTTTCAAACGAAAGTTTAACATGGTTATTGTATTAGTAGAATCGTGGAAACATGAGATTAAGTACCTATATGAATATAGCGACAACATATTATGATGATTTGGAATACATATGAGTAATTTTAAAGTATTTGAATTGATAAAATATTTAATTTTTTTAATACTTATATACATGTGACCCGAGGAGTAAGAGTTGTTTGAAACTTTGTGTAAGGTGCTTGATTATACCCATATTGTGATGTTTTATATACTGGTACATATAATCAGGTTGGTTTCTAAAATAATGGAAAAATATACATATAAAATTATATAGGTATAGGCTAAAATATTGTAAATAAATTGAAATACGCGAAATCTTGAAATCGGGCACTGCTATAATATGCCATTACTGGAATAATGTACCACAATTTTACTCCAAAATGATAACCCTAGGAAATTATTAATGCCATTGTGTTACGTGAACAGGGTGTTTCAGAATTTGAACTCGTACCCACTCATCAACTATGTTATAATTTATAGTAATAATATATACTAGTTTACCCGTATCTTGCAGCTTATGCGACAAGACTTACATACGGATACGGCATTATGACATACCAATACCGCTGTTTGAGTTCCTTAATGGAAATTAATAATAATTAACCTAATTATTCAACTAACATAATATATTTACATAAATGAGCAACATTGAAGATTAAAAAAAAAAAAACATTGAAGTCGATTTATTATTTTGAGTCTTTAATCAAAAAACACAAGATATTATAACGAATACCCATGTGGCTTCAGCCTGCATTGTAGAATAATATGGTCATTTTTCATATCATATTTAAAAAATAATATTTATTACGAAAAAGCTACATGGGCGGCGACGACAAGCACTTCGAGATATTCCTGATATCGGTGAATATCAGTGACCCGTTTTCTATGCGAGCGTTTCAAATTATTATTGTAAACGAATTTTAGAAGTGAAATTAATTAAATATAGTATATAGACATATAGGTAGTAACATATTGGTGACTAGTGAATACGTGAATACGTGAATACTGCGTAGTACGACTTCTTGGAAAGGATTTGATCCTCCGTTGACTAGTCTTTTCTGTCTATAATGTAAGCTATATATTTATTCAAAGTATAAATTTATTTTGTTTATGAAGTCCATCAAACGACTTAACAAAAATTATAACATATGAACAAACAACCACATCCGTGGTTCGGAATATTATGAGTTATGCTCAACTGTTGGCTTACAGCAATTTTCCAACCAAGAAACTTTTCGAGTTTAGTTTTGCAAGAGTCTACGAGAGACTTATAAAATATTTTAATAGAATGTTTACAAAGTTTGAATTAAGAGGGAGTTCTAATAGTTTTCCAAAGTTTACATGATAATATGTCACTGGTTATATTTACAAGGTTTTAATAAAATTATAAGTGCTGGTGCTATATATGTATATATAATGAAACACATGATAATTATTATATTCACAAATATACAATATTATACATGTACGAATTATAAGACATAAGCAATAAATATACGATATCATTGTACTATGTTATACTCGTGTATTGAATACATTATGCACCTGAATACAATAAGTACCTATAACTAAAATTTTTTTCGGCGAAATGTTTTTTTAATTTTTTTTTATATTGATTTTACGTTGATGTGTGTTTTTGTGTCTGTAATGCTTTGATCTTCAACATCAGCATCTTTTCTGCCGAGAAAGTAAATCTAGTTGGTGCATTCAAGACCAAGTTTTCAATTTCAGAAGTTTTCAAAAGCGTCGGGGGAAAAAAAATTGGGGTAAAACGGGAATATTTGCGCAAAATCAAAATCAGTTTTTGATTAAAAATCGATTTAGTTTTTTCGGTGTAACTCGAAATCTAATAATCGTAGATGCGTTAAATTTTCACCAAATATTTGTATGAAAATTTTCCATACGTCATGTTGAAATGTTTAAAAAGTGTTGACTCTTTTTGTACTGTTTATAGCCATGAGTGATTATTGTTGATAAATAATTGTCAACTAGGTCAAAAACCTTGAAAGTTTAATACAAAGTCCCTTATAAGTCGTTACAATACATTAGTTGCAAAATATTAAAGATGATATTTTATTATCAACATTGAAAGTTATAATATTGACAAAATTCATCAATATGTATAAAATGTTCAATTTTTATAAGTAAGGTTTGAAAATTTAAAACAAGGTTTTTCAAAAGTATTTCATACTAAAAAAAAAAAAAGTCAGAAGTTATAGAAACAGTATATCTTAAGATTAAATAATAATTATTCGAAGTTAAAATTTGGACAAAATCAGATATTTAAATGGCGAATAACGGCTTTAGTTATTTTTTTTGTAATTTAAAAATATTATAATATAGGCCGACATACTGTCTTCGGTCTGAACCGTTTTTCATAGTCAATGATTTTATATTATTGAATTCATATTTAACACATCCATTACATTGAAACACACGAAACCTAATGTACAGAAAAGTGCTACCTTTCTTGACCACTTTTTTCATATTAATTACTGAACATTATTAATATTACTATTTTAAATTTCCATCAATCGTAAAATAAGAAAAAATTAAACCGATCCAACATATTAATAACTATCATAACTTACATTAGGTATATGTACAACATTTGAATTAAAAAAAAAAAAAATAGTTAATGGTAGGTAACTATAAAAATAATTAAAGTTTGTACCTACAATACAAATTGTCCACTTAATATAATTTAAAATTTTAAGTTCTCTTTTTGTCACCTGAAGTATTTAATTCACAATTTTACTAAAAATCTTATTTCTATTCAATATCCTACTTTTGTACAATAAGCTATTAAAAATAACTAATTTTATTGTTTCATGAATACTGTCAAGGAATAAAAAAACAAATTTTATATAAATTTTGTTAAATTATGTACTATTTAAAAAAATTATTCAGTTAAGATAATATACATCAAATTTATTACTTAAATCGAACCTGAGTATAAGCTTTACTTTTTTACAAGTTCCGGACATAATTCAAAAAACGCTCGATTTCAAATTTTTCATATAATATGTAATAGTTCAAGATTTTGTATTGTATATTGATCACAGCTACACATTATTTCACTATTTTTAAGACGTTTATAATTCTTTTATGATAAAAGTTATAATTGAACTTATAATATGACATAATATTGATTGTACAAAAAATAATTTTCATGAAAATATTTCAACATTAGACTCATCTAATTTTTAAAGACGGCGCTGTGTATAGGCAATTTAGGGGCTTGCGTGCAATGAAACCAAAATTATTATTGAATGAATAATTAATTATCATCAGCTAATGTTATAGTAAATTAAAATTCTTATTGTACATAACAATATACAGTTATTTAATATAATTTTAATGTAACTTGCGTTATTATTACTTCATATTATTATCATTTATAGTAATAATAATTAAGGTTAAAAATAAAAGCAAAAAATGTCTGAAATAATTATTTAGCCTACTGCAATATCGCACCAATGACGTTATTATAATATTAGTATGTATAGCGAGTGCAACGCGACGGATATGATCATCTCCTCTATTCATCTCCTCTCTGTTCGTGATTACTGCTTTACAATATGCGGGTTGTTATTAATTATTATGTGCGGTGCGACCAAAATCAGCGGGGCGGACAAACGTGGTGTTTAGCTATTCAACCGGAACACCCACCGCCCGTCGCATGATTCTGGGATATTTGTCGGGGGGTGGGGG